>NC_051432.1:750730-760684 GCF_001649575.2 Kryptolebias marmoratus
TTAGTTCTGTACATTTAGTCATGCTTAGATCTGTTGGTTTAGCTTAGCTTATTTAGACAATTAGTTATCATTGTATCTTGTACCTGTCTGTAATTTTGTTCATTATCATGTTCTGTAACTTTGTCTGTAATTTTGTTCTTGTATTGTAAAGCACTTTGAGTCGCCTTGTGCTGAAAAGTGCTATATAAATAAATGTACCTACCTACCTACCTACCAAACTGCAGAGGGGCTAATGATAAAATGAACCAGGAACTGTTGATTGGCAAATCTTTTGTTTGGATTCACTGAACAGAGAAGGACCGCTTTGGTCTTATGCCAGATCCTCCTGCATAGGCCTGGATTCCTTCAGCCAGATCATTACAAGGAGTGGCTATGGTTACCGGCTCCAAATTAAAGCAGTCATCAGTTACCTCCTCTACATGGATGACATCAAGCTCTATGCTAAAAATGAGCAAGAAATGTAGTCACTGATCCACCTCAACATGTATACAGTGCAAGTCATCAGGCACCCTGCTGGTATAATAACCTGGCCAAACAAGGCGATAGAAACCACTGACATCAAGACATGAAAGCTTCTTACAATGCATGGAAGTATTCATTCCCAAATCCACCCTGAGACTGAAAACTAAGAGAAAGGAGGAAAGCAGAAGACGAAAGAGCATCAGAGCCACTATACAAGATGAAACAAATAGATCCCGGAGTACATCAGGAATAAAGACCCCAATGGTGAACTGCTAAGTGAATGTTTTAGACAGAAGAAACCCAAGGTGGATGAGGAGGAACAAGAGAAACGGTCATACAAGACAAGCCTTTCCATAACATGTACCACCAGTAGATACAGTAAACAATAAAACTATTAACTGTATTTCACAGGAGTAAAGTGAGGACTTCTTTGGTCCTTGGTAAGTCAGACAATTCTAAACTCTCTTATGTTTGGATTAGATAATACATGTGGGAACAGGTGTCAGTATCAGCCTCAACAAGCTAATGAATCATGTTCCTCCACTGCCAGTCAAACTCATACTCACACATTCTGCCTCCCATGGCTCTATGATCTTTGATCCATGACACGTTTTCATCAGCGCAGCTAAAATATGCAAGTAAAAGAGGAACTGAAGAAGCTGATGCAAAACAAAGTAGCACAGATTGATTGATATGATAATGTGGCCAAGCAAAGAGCATGTTGACGTTCTGATTATTAAGTTAATGCTCTTTACACACATCATGATGATATGACTGAAGGCGGCCCGCTAGAAAAATTTTGCAGAGCTCCGAGCTTTGATGGAAAGTCAAGACTGCTGACACACAACTACACACTGCACTGAGAAGTATCCAAGATCTGCATACCTCATTGGGTCAAGGTTTGCTGATTCAAGCTATATTATCAGGTCTTTTCTAATTTGATCAAACCTCTCATGTTTTTAACCTTTGCATGTCTTTGCAGAAAAAAGTTGCTTTTTATCTTCATTGTCAGTTGAGAAGAATCTGAAGAGCAGAATTTTAAACATCTGGAATAAAACCCAACCTACACATTGGGTTAATACTGACCAGTGACAGACTTACTGCTCACAGTGTGCACTTGCCAGTGTTAATATATATTTATCTTCAACATAAGGAAGAAGTGGCTTGTTGTAAATTACGAATGGTGTGATCACAGTTTGTCCAGCAGTGGCTTCAACTCTCTTGTCATCAACACTCCCAGCACAGTCTGCAGCATGTGTCAGAGTTTGTATCACAGCTGAGCAGATGGTGTCGAAGAGTCAACTGGTTTCTACACAGCTGCTAACTGGTTTGAAGAATATCCATATATTTATTTTCATACTTGCTTCTTCTGGAACCTTGGATTGGTTTCCCATGCAGAGCCAAATAAGACCAAATAAACCATGCACACTCACACCTACAGTCAATTTGAAATCACCTGTCATAGTTTTGGTGTTTTGTTTGGTGTTTTTGTAACTCTTGTTTTGTTTTGGTTATCTGTGTTCATGTCTTCACCTACCCAGTATTTCTCCACCTGCCAGTAATTGTTTTCTCTCACCTGTGTCCACTTACCTTATCATTCCTCAGCCTTTAATACCGTCTTTTTCTTTCCACTCTCCACTGGATCATTTTGCTTGTTCCTGCTCATGCTACCACGTTCGTTCTCTTGCCTTGCCTTGCTTCGCTTTTTGTTTTGTTGTATTTTGGTTGTTTGCTGCCACGCCAGCTTTTTGTTTTGTTAGAATTTAAGTTAATAAATAGTTTCCTTTTTAAACGATGAGTCTGCGTTCTGGTTTCGCCTCCGTCTCCCCCCCTTCTGACATCACCAGTTAATTTAACATGCATGCTTTTTGTGCTGTGGGAACAAACTAAAGTAGCTGCGGATAACCCACACAGGAGAACGTAAAAAAAAACCCACCAACATCCCAGCTAAGAATTAAATTGCAAATCCTATTGATTTAAGGCAACAGTTCTAACCCAGCTGGAGGCACTGAAAAATAAATTAACACTAGATTCCATCATTTTACCAATTTAAATACTGTTCTAACATACTGTATACAGATAATTAAACTATATAAGATGATATACTCACATCAAGATTCTTTTACTCCCTAAATAGGAGCCTCAGATATAAATTAGAGTAAAACCAGCTCCAGTATTACATTCCCAAATATTGTATGAGATGTATCAGGTGTAGCAGTCTAATTTTGTTGTACTGAATGTGAAAGGACAAAAACATTTTTGTAAATCTATTACTTTCTAAATATTTTCTGTTGACGAAGCTGGATGTATTAATCTGTCCTTTAATGCATGTAACGTTTACACATGCATTTTACATTTACTCAGCGAGTTCTCTTTAATTGGCCAAGTTGCTTCATTTCTTTGCTTTGTGGCTGTGCTGTGTCCTTAGTAACATAGTTTTTATGAGTTTTGATGATGTTCTGGGGTTAACAGTCACAGTTATTAGTATGACAATTCTTTCTTTCTTTCTGTCTTTCTGTCTGTCTGTCTGTCTGTCTGTCTGTCTGTCTGACTGACTAGCTTCCATCTTCTCTCATCCCATTTAATGGTTTAGACAGAGCAGGGGCAACACTTTAGATGAACCCAGTTAAATAAACAAGTAAAGTTTTAGGCTACCAAACAAATAGATTAAATTATCACTAAATTATGTAAACACTACTTTTGATTTTAGAAGCATATTGTCTATAAGCTACAGGTTTAATTTACATTGAACAAGCTGAATAGTTTGAGAACCACTGCTGTAGAAATCATGGATAACATACAAGTAAACACTGGAGAGGGGACGAATAATCCAATGTAAATTTCTCTTAAATTTACTCTTTATTTCACTGATTCCAAATAAACTGTTAAAGCACTTTTAAAATGCTGTCGTACAATGGTAAAACTTAATCAAAAATAAAATCATGCTCACGACAGTGCAATTCCAGGGCTGACTAAATCACAGAGGAACAAAACCATTGATCTGCCTGTGCAAGCAGAAGGTCATGTGAATGAATGTCAATCAGTCCAGGACTTCATATGCAGCAAAAGTGCAATGCATCTGAAACCAGCTCCATCCCCCACCAGATCGTCCACAAGACATTATGGATTTCTTTTCAACAGTCCAAACAGATACTTCTGTAAGTATCCCAAAGTTTGATTGTATTGACTGTATCTACTTTTAAATCTGAGGTCTGGAATGCATTCAAACAAGGTTGAGACTTCAAAGAGTAAGTGTGCTCAGGATCTTCTTGGACAAATGAGTAAGAAATGCGTTGAACTGATAAAAAAACAACAAGTTTGGAAACGATTTGCAGATTTTACCTATATTGTATAATATCAATTATTCATTCAAGCAATCTGGAAAAAAATCAGATTCTAAAGAGAGTAGAAACCTAAAATGTTTTGTTTCCTTTATTAACAGCTGATAGAGCTTTTGTCAAGATCTAGAATTAAATTCTATTTACAAATATCACTTTAAACTTCACTGTGCAGAAGCCTCCTCTGGAGATGTGGAGGCATCTTGGATGGACCATCACACAGTGGAAATGTACTGTAGTCAGATAAATCTGGAGTCCAGATTTTATTTTATCTTTTTTTGAACAATTGAATACAGTTGGCTCTGAATTGAAGACTAAATGGACCATCTTGACTGTTATGAGCCCAAAGGTCTGGCTCTGTGATGGTGAGGGCTTAGTGCTTTTGGCAAAGCTTGTTTTCTCTTCTGTGATGCCAGCATCAATGGAGGAAAGTAGAAGTTTTTCATCTTTAGCTGGGACATCTTTTTAATGTTTTAAATTTTCCTACAAGATGCAGCAAAACTGTTGCTTGTTAAAAAACAAGATAATGTGTTGGTCAAACAAATCAAGGAAAGGCTGCTGCCAGCAACCATCAAGTCTAAATGGGTCATTGTAACATCCTTATTAATGACTGATCTCATGCTCTCCCAGCAGAACATTAGCACAAACTGACTTATGTCTGTGGTTTTACTGTTCAGAACAATTTGTGTTTTAAAGGTTCTCCTCTGCTTTACTGATTGGAGTCTTCCCTGGACATTTTAAATCGGCTTTTGCACATCTTAGTCCAGGTTTAATGTCTCTTCTGTCTGTTTGTTGTGTGCAGAACAGTGAGGAGATGGGCTGCTTAACTGTCAGCTGCTTAAGGTTATATCCTGTCAGTTGTGTGATCTGAGTGTTTGTGAACCATCAGGCACAAAATCTGCCTATAGCCAGCCAAAAGAAGCAACTCCAAGAACCCAGGCAGATGTTGCCTGTATTTCTCCTCCACCAGGCCCAGACAATCAGTCACCCTGTTAGACCATGATATGTTGTTCCATGGGAAAATGTATTCATAACTAGGTCTAAAAACACCACCAACAACAATAATAATAATGCACAGGCATCACATGAAGCACTACTGCCCACTGATATGACAGGAATTATTGTTTACATGTCTTCATCTTGACAGTTAAATTGAAAAAAAGACAATGATGGATGGCTTTATAAAACAATTGAGCACATGGCAGACAAGAAATGAGCAACAAAATCCATCTTTTATCATTTTTTGTCTGAACATTGGTTTCTCTGCACTAATGGTATACTTAATAGCCAGCTCATGTTAAATGTGTACTCAATGACTTGTTAATGAAAACAGATCAAACAAATTTACTTATATCGGAAATCTGACGATCTGACTGTAAGAATAAATTATTATAAAATTCACTGCAGTACTGTATATCAGGTCTCCGAAATCCTCTGATATTCTTTTCTTGGTCATGGCTGACACTGTTAAACAGGCATTTCTGTCATGAACGGAGGGTGTGTGGAGGTGTACGACCCAAATGCAGGGAAGTCCTGAGGTAAGCAGGCAGGCTGGAGAAAACCAAACTCTTTATTTTAACTATACTGTAGAACTGAACATAACATGATTCCAGAAGATAAAAAGAGCTAATGAACTCAAAGGACGCTGAATACAAAGATCTGGCAAAGGATAAGGAAAACTAAGAACTACATACTATTATTACTGAACTGTAACTATACTATACTATACTATACTATACTATACTATACTATACTATATCACAGGGACGTGCAGTCAGGGAGTCATGACAAGATAAAAAAATGATAACATAAAATGAATATTAATATTTGTTCATTGATCTTTACGTATGACTAATTTTCAAACATTTTTATAGTCAAAATCAAATGCAAGGGTGAAACGCAAGGTGCGGCAGCAACAAGCCGAGCCTCACCTCTGATTGGACAATCCATCACAAACTGCAATTGGCCCGTGCCTGTTGCTGTATCGCTGCATGTCGCCAATATAATGGTTTATATACCCAGATTTTCCACAGTCTGGCTACCATTTACGTTTACGTTTAGTGACATATTTAGTTTTGCTGAGGGGACATAAAACCGCGGTGAAAAGGCATAGGGTGAGGCAGGGCAGTACTCTGCCGCACTGAAGGGGGCGCACATGAGCCAGCGGGTGCTTGTTGTTGCTGTCCTTTTACGCAGAGGCCAGTGAGAGTCACATACACTGCCGAGAGCCGTTATTTTTGTGTTTTGCTCCATCGGACTGCCAAAATAGTAATTGTAATGTTTTTTCTTATCTTATCTTTAATACGTACATGAGAGAGAGAGAGAGAGAGAGAGAGAGAGAGTGTGTGTGTGTGTGTGAAGAACGCTGATGAGATATGAAATAACCAGTAGCCAATTAAATAAGCTACCCTTTTGGATTTATATATTTGTAAATCTGACTCTAAAGGAGTCAATGCCTCACCAACCATGAACCTCACCGCACATCACTGCTATATCAATTTATACTGTACTGTATAATACCAGTTTATACTCGCAATACAATGCTATACATTACTATGTTAAAACTATATACTACTAAATTATACTATACTGTAAACAGAAACTTGGCATGACAAAGAAACAGGAAGTAACTTAACAAAATTTCCAAGGGGGATCTACTCTTAACAAAAGAAAACTGGAAGCAGGGTCCGAGGCAGTGTTAAATTACTACAACTCTGGAAAACAAAACATGAACCCAGAAAACAAAATACTGTAAACCTTAACCAGGCAAGAAGCAAAACCCAAACCATGACAGTTTCAAACCTTTTTAGTTCCTGTTTCTTTGTAAAAGCAATGTTTTTTTGGGATCCTACATCTCGAGTTATGTTGATGCTGTTATCCTGACCTGTGAGCTGGTCCACCACAAAATAGTTTTGCTTATTAGATTGTTATAGGAAGAATTTACAGAAGTGTAATTCAACCATGTATACAGTTTTATGATTTCATGGGAAATTTAATCAATTTTGATATTGTGTTCCTGGTTTTAGACACTTTATTACAAACAAAACAAAACTTGAGATCTTTCTAAAATTCCTGTTTTATTGTATAACTTAGAAAATGAAAAGAAAAAGTTGAGAAGAAAAATACTTGTTGTGTAAAAGCAATGATTCCTGAACTCTCATTGGCCCGTGTGTGTGTGTAGGTGCTGTTGGTGGTGTGTGTGCCCTAGCTAACGTGCTGGGCCAAGAGCTGTGTGAATTGGAGCGTCTGTGTCAGTCCGGGGGCTGGGAGGAAGCCAGAATCCTGCAGCAGCGCCTCATCGAGCCCAATGCTGCCGTGAGTACCATCTGCTGCACACTTTTCTCCACCACACCATGAAACAACCCCTCCTCAGACACACACTCCTACACTCAGCTGCAGACTAGGGACTTAATCACATCAGTTTAAAGGTTCAAATCTTCAAATCAAAAATCTCATTTATGATTGGGGTGGGACAAGGCAGAATATTGTCAGCTGTTTTCATGCAACCCAAATATTGGTATTGGGAAAAAATATCAATTAAAATGATAAAATGGAACAATATAAACTGATTTTTCATTGCCAATTCCATTTTCCATTGTCTCATTACTTTATTACGCTTTGTGTTAAACATACAACTAGAAAACATGACAAGTTAAGCAACAAAATTTTTAATTATGCTTGAGGTAAATGTTTGTACAAGCAGAGTTTTGCACATATTTAGGAGATGACTTTGTTTTAAATCATCTCATGACTTACAGCTTTTTATTTCTATACCAAGAAAATTAGAAATGATGACCTGCCTCTAAAAGCCTGTTACCCTGAACAACTTAAGTAAACCAAGGTTGTGGCCTTTTATTTGAGAAAATCTAAATTATAGTTAAAAAACAAACTGATCTATTTTTTTTATTAGCTCTTCTTAAACAATAGATGGTCATTTAATGGTTTATTTATTTGCTTACAGTTGATAAGCATAACTTTACAGTGTTTTTCACATGTGATCTCATGTAGAAAGTTATGTGACCAGATGTAATCAAATAAACACGTTAATAATATGTTCTGTACATATGTACATGTACTCATTTTATCCACTTTCCAGCAAATATGAGAAGAACTTCAGGCTGCATAGCTCTGTGCAGCAAAGTCCAATTATTTTGTCCTAATATTTAAAAAAATAGAGATTTTTTTTTATTGTAGTGCTGTAATTTTACAATACGAACTGCAGTGTTTTTTTATGTATAGTATATAAATGAAACTTTAGAACCCAACCATTCAGAGAGGCAAGCCAGTGCACTCCTGATCTACTCTTGTTTGCAATGCTGATGGACAGGTTGACAGATGAGGTCAGGCAAGAGTCCCCATGGATTAGGATGTTTACAGACAGCATTAGGCTCTTTCACAAAACAGTTCCACGAAATGGACACACTGACCAGTCTGTTTTTATGCTGCCTCTGGACGTTCATAAATCCCAGATGGAGCCTGCCATGTCCCATACATACGTCAGCTTTAAGAAATTAAAAAAAACATCAGGGAACCAAAAGAGGCATAGAGCAGTACTCAACTGCGTTGACTTAAGGCACAATGCATTGTTTAGTGTGATGGACAAAGTCCTAAAAGTGTGCAGATATTGTTCCACAGCTAATCACAAATACTTGTTCTAGTATCAATGTTGTTGCTGCTATAAAACATCAATGTTATTTACATTGGGGGGATGCATAGAGATTGATTGGAGTCTTGTGTTGCTAGGTGACCAGGAAGTTGGGAGTTCCTGCTCTAAAGCAGGCGATGGAGTGGTTTGGTTTCCACGGCGGCGCTTGTCGATCGCCTCTTCAGCCGCTCACGGAGGCAGAGACTCAGCAGCTGAGACGGGACTTTTCCACCAACGGGTGGCTGTGAAGGGAGCCGGGCTGAGAGTGTGTGTGTGTGTGTGTGTAAGAGTAAGTGGTTGCCTTCACATCTGTCAGCTGTTTAGTTCTTCAGTCAGTCTGGATGACTGTGGCATGGAGTGGAAATACACCGAGAATTTAAAACTAATACGGCTCTGTGTCAAAATATGAAAATCTTATTTCATTAATCTGGTAGTTCATTTTTAGTTGTATAAGTAATATTTCAAACTAAACAATGCTGTGCAGTACTAACTAGTGTAAAAACACACAAAAGAACATTTGTAAGCAAAATAAAATGACAGAAACAGAAAAAATACTTTGATCATATTTTTGTTTATTCAAAGTATTTTCACACTAAATCAATTCATATCAAAGCTTTCAAATTGCTCTTCTTTTCTTTATTTTGCAGCAGTTAGAAAAATGTTACAGAATTGAACTTTATATGTTCTCATTTTAACAATAAAATTACAATAACTGAAGTAATATTTACTTTTTTATTACAATTCTGAAGACAGAAGAAAATTTTCAGAAGATGCTGCCTTTTAGAGGGCAGGTTTATGTTTGTTGTTGAGACACTGGCTGTATTTGTACTTTGGTTCTGCATTAAAAAAGTTGTAATAATTTGACCACCACTTTAAGCACTTGGCTCCGTCCACAAATGCCCCTGATGAAACCGCACTATTAAGGCTGCACAATGGGCTGCAAGAGTGGGTACAGTGTTGTGTTTTTTTAGGATCCAGAAAGGGACGGTGACAGAGTTGTTTTGTTTGAAGCTACATTATTGTCATCCTGGGATTATTTTAAAGGGATAGTTTAGGCACTTTGACCAGTGGGGGACACTGATGCTGCTTAGTCGCAGGTTTATGAGAAGTAACACCACACTAAGGACAAAATTTTGACTTTCCAGTACTGCATATCAGTGAGTACCCCTTTGAGCACTGCTATCTGCAGTGCTCAAAGGGGCAAATGCCTGAAAGACATGATAAAAGAGGCCTAAATCTGGCTATCTATTAAATTGACTCTTTTAGGAAGACTTCTCTCTCTGTACTCCACTCTCAATGGTGATTTCACAGCCTGTAAGGTACTAACTATCCATCCATCCATCCATTCTCTTCCGCTTATCCGGGGTCGGGTCGCGGGGGCAGCAGCCTAAGCAGGGAGACCCAGACCTCCCTCTCCCCAGCCACTTGGGCCAGCTCCTCCGGGGGAATCCCAAGGCGTTCCCAGGCCAGCCGAGAAACATAGTCCCTCCAGCGTGTCCTGGGTCTTCC
>NC_051432.1:761709-797815 GCF_001649575.2 Kryptolebias marmoratus
ACACTGCTCTTCCTGAATCCGAGGTTCGACAATCCGACGGACCCTCCTCTCCAGAACCCCCGAATAGACCTTACCAGGGAGGCTTAAGAGTGTGATCCCTCTGTAGTTGGAACACACCCTCCGGTCCCCCTTTTTGAATAAGGTGACCACCACCCCGGTACTAACTATTGATACCTAATCAACAGGTCTTGACTTCAAACTGGCAAACTATCCTTTTAATGCACCTCACTGTCAGACAGAAGATGTAGAGCCTGTAACCAGGAGGGATAGATGGTGATCACAGAGAGACCCCATCAATACATGTGTGTCATGTGAGATCATGGAAAGGGCAAGTGATGCAACTCTGAAACACAAAGAAAGAGTAGGCATGGCCAGGTTTCTGATTTCAAGCTATACCACAGTGTTAAAAAGTCACTGTGAACCACTAAAGGTTCCTTTTCACTGTTTGAGCCATTTGAGTTGCATTTTTGTAGAGTTATCTTTTGATGAGCTTAATTACCTAACAGACACAATATGGAAGAAACACAGTATAGTGCAGTGATAAGTCACTTCACAGAGCTAAGTCTCTGTACAAAGACTGAAGATTTTTTTAAACCTGTAAAAATCTGCTGCAGTGAAACTGTGCTTACAGTCATCAGCTGTTTTACACAGCTTCTCTGTGAATGTAACATCAGTTGTGTTTAATTAGGTGAATATAATGGGACATAACACTGCTCAGGCTATTGTCCTGTGATTGGCACAGCCCATTATAGCTTACAGAGACCACAGCGGGTCCAATTAGCTCTAAAAACAATCAGAACAAACAAATCAAAGAGAAACTCACCATGCAGCATTATGATAATCCACTCTGATTAATAAAATCCCAACAAAATAGACTTTTTTTATTAAAAAGGATACATGATAAACAGTTTTTTAAAACATAAAGCCCATCTTTAGAATATTCCCAATGATGTTCTTTTGTTTTTAATCAGCCAGTAGCTGAGTGGAGTTTTATGGGTTGAAGTCTTCAGTCTTTCTATATGAAGCTCTATGAACTCACTAATTATTGTACTATATTTCTCCCATATTTCATCTTTTAAGATCATCAAGAGTTAACTACACAAAACCTTTACCCAAAAGGCTCTAAACCATGTTAATGTTATAATACTATAGTTCAGATGTCTGATTATATTGAAATTTTTACTGAAACATTAGCAGACCCGCTAATGTCTTGTTTGTTGCTCACTGGCAGTTTACTGTGTGATTTGGCTGTGTGTGTTTTTGCATACATTGTGTGTATTTGACATCTGATTGCAAAAAGATTTGGGGTACACATTTATTCAAGTGTGGACGCTCTCAGTCAGTGCTGTCCACTTGCAATCAGATCATCCAAGACAGACTTTAGTGCCAGGTTGAATGGGGTGTAAGGGAGTTGTCAGCCCTGCCAGTGTCCATACTTTTTCACTCTAAAGTGACAAGTGTGTTTCAGTTACATCACATCTACACAGCTAGATAGTGTGTGTGTGAGATCATATCAGATTGTTGCTCTGTCAAAATCTGACAAAACGAAAAGAGAAACATGTCATCCTGGCAACAGAAAAGTTCAAAGTTTGACTGAAGTCCTTTAGTTTGTTCAACTTACTCAAGCAGGTCATCTTGTGTGTTCTATTTTCAGTGATTGCAGGTAAGTTAAATGATATGTTTCTTACTTTTATAAACAGTCTGACTACAGACTGACAGACTCCACATGCTGTGAGAACTTAAGCAACAGATTCTGATTTTATTTTTTATATTTTGCCAAGGATCCAAAAATAATAAAGTGTTGATAAATAAAGTCTCATTAGATCTTGTAATACTTTGAGGATTGTATGACCAATCATTCAGTTATTTTAACTGTCTAAGTTAGGGAATGCATTTTCTCCTGATTTTCCACAGCTCAGATGCGCTTATCTGTGAATATCTGCACATTATTATCACATTCAGGCATTAAAACAATGCAGGTGTCGCAGCAGACATCATTTGGAAAAAGAAGGAAGTCGTGTTTAGCTCAAAGTCCCACCGTGCAACACCACCCACAAAAAAGTCTTTAAACTTCTGCACTCTGAAAATAACACACACTTGTTAAAAGAAGCTGTTTAAAAAAAAGCGATGTCTTGAAAATGTGCTTTAAAAGAAATGTCAGTGATAAAACCTTTACCCCAAGGTGTTTCACAGCAGAACAAGCATCTAAACGCAGCTGTGAAAACGGCTGTCTCTTTAGTGATGAGGTGCAACGTGCTGTTTTCTGTGGCAAATAATTT
This sequence comes from Kryptolebias marmoratus, assembly GCF_001649575.2. Taxonomy (NCBI): domain Eukaryota; kingdom Metazoa; phylum Chordata; class Actinopteri; order Cyprinodontiformes; family Rivulidae; genus Kryptolebias; species Kryptolebias marmoratus. Next base: position 763,989 of record NC_051432.1, read on the forward strand.
AAGCAACTAGTTTTCACTTTACAGTTGTCTCTGGTGTCATATCAGAGATTTGAATTAAAAAAAATAAGGCATAAAATTGGCACGTTTCAGCTTTTTCTTTAACGTGCTGGATAAATATTTAGTCAACGTTTCATGTGTTGTTTTTTTTTCAGAGCTTATTTATGATGCCAAAAGTAATTAATGCTCATCTTTGACTTACTGTCCTATTTGTGTTGAAGAAATGATAATGAACACAAAGTGGGATTTTTTTTTTTTACTTTATTCATTTCAGACAATATGATACCACCTGATCATCATACACATTTACCATTTTTTAAAATTTCTTTTAAAATATTTATGGAAGAGTAAAACCATACAGTGGGATTTTAACTCAGCTTTACTATCAAGGTTTACTTGCATCTTGTAAGTAAAACCTTTGTTCCATTTTTGTGAAAAATATTCAAAGGAAGGATGTGAGACATGGCCAGTGTTTATTTTGTTATATTTATCATTGGGATGAAGTAAAGATACTTTAGACTTTGGATATTTGCAGATAACAAAATAGCAGAAAAGCCACCACAACAGAATTATACAGTCTGCTTGTACCTTGTATCTTGTAACTATTTTGTGTTTTTTAGCAGAGTTTTGTCATTTTAAAGACAAGTGAGAAAATCAGAAGCATTTCAGCAGCTTTTTTTCTGTCATGGCAAAAATAATAAAGGAGAGAGAAAGACCCAACCTGAGGATTTTTAGAAATTCATCAAAGAAATGTCCAGCAGATATCCCAGAGAGTGAGACAGCTCTGAGCAACACAATATGTCTGACTTGAGATAATGAGAGGCCGAGTCACATGTTAGTATCAGAGACACAAAGACTCCAGCTGTTCTCAGAGCTGTAACCTGCAACTATTCAACCAAGAAGTTAATATATTTATTTATTTCACTCATTATAATCCATAAACACAAAAACCGTGCCTGTCTGTCTGTAGGACAAGGGAGGCTTAGTTTAACAAAAGACCACAGCTTTAGAATTACAAGCATTATTTAGAATTTAGTTTCACTAAAATCCATCCAGTGGTACATGAGATATTTTGCTAACAGGGTTAACTGTTAACTGTTAATGCCAAGGTTTCAGGCCAAAATATTGCACAATGTGTTGTGCTTAAAGTATGTGTTGGGGCCTATGCTCTGCTAAAACCATACAAAATCTTAATTTCTGTTAGTTTGCCTGAGTTGCAGTTATTACTTTTGTGTTTTCTAAGGTCAGTTGACTGTGGCAGCTTTCTTTGATTGTTATGATTTTAATCAGTTGTAGGAGTACATCAGATGATCACTTTCTGAAAGTTTCATTAAAATTCATCACGTGGTTCACAAGATATTGTGCTAACAAACAGACATTGATGATTTGGATAGTTAATGGCAAAGTTTAAACACACCTTGCACAATCAATTAGCCTTCAGAGTATGAGTTAAGGATCAGTCTCAACCACTACAACACCAAACGTTAGCTCAATATCTGTTGAATTGAGTTATAGCTAAGATTGGGTTTGCTAAGATTGCTTTGTTGTGGCGGCCATCTTGAATCAGGTTGACTCCAAAGGTTTGTCAGTCATAATTATCAACCCATCTTGTAATTTATTAGAGATTTTGCTAATAGTACAGACAAATGAAGACACAGACATGGGCAAAAATATTATCATTTCACTTTCAATGATTGAAAATTTCTCAAATATAAAACAATAATTGAACAATGCAAATTATGATGTGCAGATGGTTTTAAAACACAAACTGAAATACTACATTTTACTTTATATATTCTATGTGAGGTTTCCAGTTAAATTAAGGACCTAAAATAATCCCAAGAAATTTACTCCAAATGTTCTTTTGAATAAACTATAAAAACTTTGAATAAATCATTATTTTATCTGTTAATGCAGATAAAATAATAAAATATCTTATTTCACCCTTTTTACCTTTAGATTTAATTTGCTTCAAAAAAAGAAGTAACTAGAACAGGTTCGAGAAAAATATTTACAGAAGTCATGCCCACAGATGTCTGGTTTACTATTAAAGTCAGACAAAATGTTTAGTGCTTTGTTCCAACAAGTCCTGTTTCCCAGGTTCTGTTACCACTCAGTCCTGACACAGAGTCAGTAATTAGGATTTAAAACCTGGACATGTATTTTTGTATCGACTCATGTCTCTGATTAACTGGTTGTGTGGTGAACAGTAAAGGTTGGAGGTTGTTTTAAAGCTCCAGCACAGAGACTTCAGATCAGCCACAGTTCAGTGGGAGGCAGAGCTGTAGGTCACGGCTGCAGTTTGCAGCAGAATGCCACGGCACTCTTTGATGTGAAAAAGTTAAAAACCATAATTACAGTAATTAAAGCCAAGTGTAGCAGGTAGCCATGGCAATGGGAGCCTTTGGCTTTTTCCACACAACAGTTGCTTTGCTTTTATCTTACCAAGAGTCCAATTAGCACCTTTCTTAGCTGGAGATATTTTCAGAACTGCCTACTGGATCATAAAGAAAGGATGTGATGTGTTTTCCTCTGCTCTTGTGTGACAAGGACGCATCACTGAGGGAAAGCTCTCAGCACAAACAGTTGGAGAAATCCTTCACTTCGATGTCAACAACTTCTTATTTTACTGCTCCTCAAGGACGGCTTGTATTTAGAAGAACTAGTGTTGGAAGTGGCCTTTGCCCTCTGAGTTAAATGTTCCACAATTTGAGATGTTTTAAGTTTGTGTCTGAGTTAACCACACACTTGCTGCAGCAGATCACATCAACTGAAACACTGTAAATACTGTCAGCGTTCAGAGCAGAGCCTGGGTGAGCGCACATCCTCTGCATGCAGCTTTTTTCACTACACTACTGTCCTATAGATCCTAGTGAACACTGCTCATTGTCTACATCAGTCCTTTCAAAAAATCTAGGCCTAAGCTGCGGTATGTCATTTTCTCTGTGTGAAGAGGAGTATAGTCATAAACCAGGGGTTTTATGCAGTATACCAGAAAGATGATGACACCAGCTGAAAAATTTGTATCTAGCGGCGTGTTATGTTATATTTTTCAGTGGAATTTTTAATTTGGATTCAAAAGATTTAGTCAAAATTACTTTAAATTTTCATTCGTTGGCAAGAGTATTTTGTGTTGATTGACAAAATCGTTCCAATATTTTTCTAAAAGGGAATGTGTGTTAGGCAGGATAAAGAGCCTTTTTTTTTTTGCTTGATGTCCTTGATGTCTTTTCTAAACCTTGATTTTTTATTTTTTTTTGTTTAGTAAAAAGTGCAGTTTTAAATGTTTTAAGGGACTGTCCCTTACATCCCCTTAAATAACATTTATCCATTCATCCATCCATTTCTTCCACTTATACAGTATGTGGTTGGGTCGCACAGGCAACAGGACCAGGAGGAAAACCCAAACATCCCTCTCCCTAGAGACACTTTCTACTTTCTTCTGGGTGAGAATATAAGATGCCCTCAAGTTCTGGGTCAGTCCCGGGGTCTCCTCCTAGTGGGACTTCCCTGGAAAAACCTCCAGAGGGAGGCACCCTGGAGGGGTCCTAATCAGATGATGAACCAGAAGCAGCATTCAGTTTCTATGCACCACAAATTTGGAACAAACTTCCAGAAAACTGTAAAACAGCTGAAACACTGGGTGCATTTAAATCTCAACTTAAAACCCACCTGTTTAGAGTTGCTTATGGCTAAATTAGGGTTAGAGTGCGGGTTTTTGATGTTTGTCTCTTTCTTACTGTTTATTCATTGTCACATGCTGTTTTTATTTTGTTTTTTAATTATGTAAAGCACCTTGAAATGCCTTGCTGCTGAAATGTGCTATACAAATAAAATTTGATTGATTGATTGATTGAACCACCTCAGCTGACCGCTTATGATGCAGAGAAGCAGCAGCTCTACTGCGTTCTGCATTCTAGTTACATACTGATTGTTTTACCTTGTTACCTGCAGTCTCTGTGAAATATTGGTTCATTCTCAATAGTATCATGTTGCAAATTAGCAGGATGTAATTTATAGGTGACAGGAAATAAATCCACAGCATCCTGAAATAACATCAGATGTACAGTTTTATCACTACAAAAATGTGTTAAAAAAAACTTCCATTAATAAACGGCTGTTTGTTTACAGACAGATGAGGAGAAGTCTGAAGTTGTGGTTGTTTTTCTCTTCATAAATATTCATTTCAGTTTCTCATGTGATATTTACCAACATTTTATTCATTTTACATTGAGATGCAAATTTTATTTTTTACCACCATGGCGCTGAAGACAAATAAACACTGAAAAACAAAACTTTGAATGAAAGTAGTCTTAAAGGTCAGTGGAGTTGTTAATAACTCTGTGTTTCTATGAGTGACCCCGTTCACCTGCACACGTATCGGTTCAGAATGAATACATAAAACACACTGGTTGTTGCCGCTTTGATGCTATTAATTCCACCTGTCCTTCTGCAAAACAGAAAGGATTAATGAAAGGATGAGTCAACAGGGGTTTTTTAAGATGGCGGCTGTGGTTTGAGGCTCTGACCTTGTGCAGTTTGAAAAGCATTCTAGCTACGGGTTCATCTTAATTAACCTATTCAAGGATATCTGATACTATGAGGTGAGCTCTTTTCATTCCTTGTATGTACAACCTCTTCCCAAGTGTGGTCACAGTGCTACAGATTTTTACCAAAGGACTAAATAAATAACTTCTAATGAGATTTTTTAAAGATCTATGTTATTATTGTATGGCTGGGAGGCAGTGAAACCTTTCATTCTTTTCAGAAACGCACGGTGAAAAAAGTATTTTTTAACTTGTGCTCTGTGTTTATTTATTTGACCTTAATGCATCTCTAAACAGTTTGCTCAGCTTTATCATTCACAGTAATTTGTTATTTGACATAAAAAGCAGTTTTCCACTTTTGTTGAAGTTGCAGTGGCTTTAAATGACCACATGGAGGAGACACCCCCATCCTGCTCCTTCAGCACTGCCTACTCTGCATCAAGGGCATTTCTTTGATCTCAATTAGAGGATCTCAGACCTGGGGGGTGAGTGATGCCTGTGCTCCCAGTGGGCATGCCGTGGGAGGGGGTCAGTCTCTCTCAGCCCTGCTACTGAGACGAGCAAGTGGCGAGTCAGCGAAAGCTGCCCTTTGTGCTGCAGTGTCACAGGGATGAGCATGGAGGTGACATCAAGTCCAAATCTCCCCACAAACACCCTTTTCCCATCACCAGCTTCCTCTGTACTTTGTCATCCCTCATCACCTGACAGTTTCTCAATTGTATCCCATCTTTATCTGGTTCCAGGTTCCTCCTCCTGTCCTGTCTGCACTCGAGGCAATGGGCTGACCTCTCTGTGTATCCTAGCATGTAATACCCATTCCCCTTTTCCCTCTTTTTCTCCTCATCCTGGCGGCAACCTAGAAACCAAAAAATTCCCAGATTTCCCTCCCATCCCCCCATTTTTTTCCCTTTCCCATCTCTCTCTCCTCCCCTATCCTCTCCTCTTTCCTTCCCTGTGGCTCTCTGCTGCCTGCCTCGCACTGCTCTCCCCCTCCTCTATCCTGCTGAGACCACAGCTCCTAGCCAACACAGAAAAATTAAGTGTGTTTTTGCTCTTTGTGTGCAGTCTTTGAACCTCAGTGAGAAAAAAAAACACTTCTGAAATGAAAATATTTCAGTGCAACTGTGAACCTCCAGGCAGCAAACTTTCTCTGTGCTTCTGTATGCTATAAACTTGCTGTGATCACTCATTTTACCTGCTACCGTGGGTGAAAATGTCAAGGAAAGGCTGTTTGACATCTGGCTAAGTAGTAACGTTTATGTGCGTTATTACATGTCTGGCATCAGATCTAGTAAAATGCTTAATATTGAACTTGAATAAGATATTTTAACATAATTAAGGGTGCCAGCATGATCATTGAAATACCTTTAATACTATTTGACTGTTATTCTCCTGTTTCCATAATGACCATAACAAACCATACACAGCTCTGGGATTTTGGTGAACAAATCAGAAAATCTAAGCTCTTTGGAGCTCTGGCTCAGACAGACTTCACAGTAAAAACATCATTCAAGGTTTAAAGAGACTGAAATATAGACTTTACATGACTGAACTCATATTCTGATATCTTCAGCAGTTTTCACAGAATCACAGTGTAAAGTTTTATGAATTTTGAAGATGTAACCACAAAATGTTGAACTTACAGTGTAAAGATGTCACACTTAACTTTTAGCTGTCTAAACTTTCCAAAATCTTTGCAAATAACCTTTTCCTACTAACACAGAGTTTACACTTCTTATACAATTTATACATCAAAACTGGACGTGAAGGGTATTTTTAACTTGTCATATTTTCTACATAAAACATAAAAACTGACATAGGTGATGACCTAACCACTTGTGGTTAAGTTTTCAATCTGACGTATGGTTTTCACACAGTGGCTGTTTGTGTGTGGCTTACTCTGCATTTCTGTCTGCCTGTCTTTATAAGAGTGCTGTCAGGGAGTGACAGACACAGGTGTTTGGATGCCATGGTAACACTAACGAGCAACTTTTTATCTTGGTTCTCTTTACACTTCTTATGTAATTAATGTGTGGACACACTGATAATTTGTCAGTTTAGATTATCATAAATATAACTCCACTTTATTGAAATTTATAGATGTTTTGTTGGAATTTCAGGCAGTAGCTGCATTAGCACCCTGCAAAATCTCTTCAGAAATCTTCTAATTTTATTTATTATTTTGTTGTTGTTGTCAACAAATACCATGAAAACAAACTGGCCTAATTCTACGAACACAATTTGTATATTTACAGGTAATTAGCTGCTTTGTGGAGTAGTGGCTGCAGCACCACCTCATAGTAAAACGGTCTCTGGTTTGAATCTTGGCTCTGCAGACTTTTCTGTGTGTTTGCATGTATGGGTTTTCTCTGCCTTCCTCTCACAATCAAAAAACACACATACTAGATTTAGAGGTGATTCTAAAATAACCTAAGTGTGAGTGAAATGTTACTGTGTTGGTCCTGTAATGGACTAGCAACCTGCTCCAGGTGTATTCTGCTTCTTGTGTGATAGCTGAGAGAGGCTGCAGCCAGCAATTCAATTAAGTTCAGTTTATTTATAAAGTGCTAACTGGGAGCAGGTCAACTCACTGCACCCAAACTCCCTGTACTTGACCAACTGACATGTCAACTCACTGCACAACATATCAAGTTAATCAAGTTTTTTCCCAAATCAAATGCCTTAAATACATTTAACAGAATAATGTTATCAAAGTTTGTTTATTGCAGCACATTGGGGACAGTGATAAGGAACAACTCCCTTTTAAAAAAAGAACAAACCTTCAGCAGAACCCGAACCAGGATAAGCAGCCATCTGTCTCAACAAGCTGGGGTTAGAGAAGACAGCAAAAAGACAGACAAACACAAAAGGGTTGGTCCAGATGTAGTTTCTGTGAGGAAAACAAAAACAAAAAAATAATACAATATAAACACAGATTAATAGTAGTATTAACTGTAAAAACAACAATGAGAGTACTAAAGAAAAACAGCAGAGTAAAGAAAACAACAGAGTGAGGAAATGTGATCTGTGTGTCCTTCAGCAGTCTAACCCTATAGCAGCACAACTAAGGGAGAGCTCAGGAAACCCAGTCTATCCCTAACTTTAGGATTTATCAAAAAGAAAAGCCTTAAGCCTAGTTATAAAAGTAGACAGGGTGACAGCTTCACAGACAGAAACTGGAAGTTGGTTCCACAAGAAAGGAGCCTGAGAACTGAAAGCTCTGCCTCCTGTTCTAGCAGAAAAATCTCTCTTTTAATCAAAAAAAGACCTCCAGTGGATTCAGATTCAAATAGTGTACCTTCTACCTCAGCTGTTCAACACCGCTTTTTCCCCTCAACATCCTGCTTTAAAATCTGAACTCCAAATGTTGGACAGTCAGTACTGCAAATATCTCCTGTCTGAGCTGGTTTCAGAGATTATCATCTTTGCAGGAATCAGGATAAAAAATGCACAAAAAAACAAACAAACACTGATACATTACAGTAAACAACATTTTCAGATTTAGCAAAGAGCCACCCATCATTCTGTCATTCTTTATCCCTGAGGCGTATGCCTACAAGAAGAGGACAGACGAACAAAAGCAGAAGATGAGGATGGAAGAAAACAGAAAACCATTTTTCAATAGTTTGTTACAGTGGGGTTTTGGGTTTTAGGCAAGAATAGAATTGGCAGCTTCAGGGACCAGTAACTGATCAAGGTAGTGCCAACCTGATTAACAGCTAGTTAAAATGAGCGTTGTAAATCTAAAATTAAGCATAATTGAGCAGCTGTGTGACCTACTTAGTACTTGTCTCAAATGAAAACCATCCTTCTTACAGAAAAAAAACAGGACTGAGTGTTAAGCTGTTAATGACACTTTTGTGTACCTGACAAGAATCCTAATTTTGCCTCTCAAACACAGGCACACACATGAACTTACAGACATGAAACTGACCATGTGTGGTTTCCCTGTCTGTGAGTCTGTGCGCCTACCTCTTCATCTGGCACATTTTCTTCCCCACCTGCGATCCATCTCGTCGCCAAGTTGCAGTCAGATTTCCCTGATCTTTACTCGGCTCATCATACTGCTGGCTTTAATTAGCAGCAGGCAAAACTGGTGGCAATAATTAGCATTACCTCATGCGACATACTCTCACAGTAAACTTACCTGCAGAGCAATTTCGGAATACCATAACTAATGGATGTAGCTCCATGCTAATAAGTGATTCTTCTGTACTTTCACTCAGACTCTCCTTTACCTCTCTGTTCCCTTTTAGTGCACTTATCATAGGGAGTTGTAGTCAAAATTTATCAAAAGCTTTTATTCAAAGTTTTTAACAACCTGGGTGTTTATGGTATTCTTATGAATCAGCCAAAAGGAACATCTTCTCTATTTAAAGAAAAAACAAAACAACTTTATATCCAGGAAACCCTACAATCTAAAATCAAACCCCTGGGGAAGATCATGTACTTTGTTTAAAGTCTTCATATAGCTTCAAAACTTTATTTGTCACCTGTAAGAATAGTTTTTGAATCCTGCAGGAAATAATTTTTTTCTCCCTTTGCTTTTGCTCCTACATTGTCTGTGGGGATTTTGTGTTTTCGGTTTATTGTTTTTGTTATTATCTCGTTTCTGTTTGAGTTATTGTTCAGTTTAGTTTTTCCTGTTCTTGTTTGCTGTCACTATTCACTCCTCCCCAGTCACTCTTTTGCCTTCCTGTCACGCCCATCTACACCTGCCTCAAGTCTTGATAATTGCTTCACCTGTGCCCACTTTCCAATCACCTCCTGTTTAAAAACCCAGTCATCTCCTCCACATTCATTGTCCTTGGTTCCTTGTTGTTTCATTCTTGCTCCATGTCTGTCCACATTTGGGTTTTGTTATGTTTAGTTTTGCTGCCTTGTCAGCCATTTGTTTTTGTTTATCTTTAATTTGTAAATAAATCTAGTTTCCTTTTCAAAGATGAGTCTGTACTCTGGGTTCGCCTCCATCTCCCCCCTTCCTGACAGGTTGCATAAACACACCAAAGCCACTAAATTAGAATTAAAAAAAGTAAATTCGCAGTTAAGTTTACAACATAAAATGTTGAGTTATGGTTAAGAAATACAAAAGCTGGTGAGGAGGCAAAAGGGGACAATACTTGCTGGTCAGCTTGCACCAAATAAATCATGCTCCTTGAACTGTCGAATGCACATAAAACCTGGTATAAAAGATAAAAATTGTATCTATAAACTAAATTTGGCAAGGTTTTCTTTAACTAACAACTGAGCTGCTTTAGTTTATACAATTTTTAAATAACCTGGTTTAATGAAGTAAAATATTTTTTCTCTAGTTTGGGGTTGGCACCAAGGCTGGGTATCATGAAGTGGTAATCGTTACTTTTAAAGTTGGGGTTAGGCTATCCATAATTAATAAAAGTACAGTTGTGGATAAATTTATAGGTATCTTTCCACAATAATTAAAATAACAAAACTGATGTGACTGGAGCTCCAGTTTTGTCTCATCAGTCCCAGAAACGCTGGTTCTTGTCAATATGCATTTTGGAAAATTTCAGCTTTTTTTTTTCTGCCAATAGTGAAGCTGGGTCTTCTTCCATCATTATGATTTAGACAAATGGTGTGATCAGAAAGTGTCGTACCTTGATCTTGGACTTCATCTTGAATAGTTTTGGGTGGTTTCCTCAGCTCTTTTTCCACCATCCACACTGTCTGATCAACCTGGGGTTTAATTTTATCTTGCATCCAAGACCTAGGAGGTTGGCCACAGTCCCATCAACCTTCTACTTTTATATAATCTTGTCAGCTGTGGTCAGAGGAACATGAAGCTGTTTGGAGATTGCCTTGTAGTCTTTACCTTTACCTATAATCTTCTTTCTGAGCTCCTCAGACAGCTCTCAGCTTTGTTTTTTCTGCTTCATGTTCAGTGTGGTGAACACAACCATAAAAAACTACTCTACTAATAGGCTGAATGTCTGATGAAAAGCTTGAAGACCCCTGTGATTCTAATTAAGACATACACTTAGTTTGAAATGATACTATATGCAAAAATTAATAGTCTCCTTAAAGATACTTTCAAACTCTTTAATACTATCTTAGGATTTATTTGCAAAATAAACAACAACAAAAAAACAACTTTTTTGTTTAATCTATCAAATACTAAAGGTATGCAGAACCACATTAGACAATTGCTTTTAACTGAATCACTGTTCACAGGAAATGAAGTGTTGTTTAAATGAGCTGGAAAGTACCAACAAATTTATTTACGGCTTGTGAATAACTCAACACCGTACGATGGCTAACTGTGCAAACCTTTGCATATATGTGTGTCGCTGATGTGGCTATAGTTTAATGTTCTGTAAAAGTCAGCTTGAATGGCCAAAGACGAAAACTCATTCAGTTTGTTTTCTTTGCGAACTTGTAATTTAATACAGTAAATATTATCCATAGAAAGAATACCACAGCTTAACAAAGTCAAAATAATTTTATTCATAGACTACATATCCCTTTACAAATCATGTTTGTCTCTAGTGTCTCCACAGTCTGCAAAGCAAACAGATCTGTTCATTCCTTTTTAGCGCTGATCAGAAACCTCTCCTGGAAAATCCAGTGAAATACACAGAGGAAACATCTTTGTAAACTGCAGCTGGACTTTTGTGTAGAAGTATAAAATTACAAGGTGGTAAGTTGGAGTTTTGAAAAATATGTTCAACATGGGTTTTAAAGCACAATCTATCTTTTAACTGTATTACCTGAAGGAATATTCCATTCATTTGAAGTAGCATCTTGTTGAAAAGTTATGAAAAATTGATATCTTATGTGTTGTGGATAGTTCTTTGAACAACCTGAGTTTAGAGAAACAGCAGCAAAAACCAAAGTGGATTGCTGCAAATTATGGGACACCCTGGACAGGTCACCAGTCCATCACAGGGACACATTGAGACAAGCGATACAAACAACCATTCACACCCTCATTTACACATAGAGACAATTTACAGTCACCAATTAATCTAACATGCAGTTTTTTGGTCTGTGGGAGAAAACCGGAGTATCTGGAGAGAACATTTTATTGTTCAGCTACAATATTATCAGATAATGAAAATCATATTTATAGCTATATATAAAATTTGTTTTTGGCAGAGTTGACTTTAGCCTGTTGGTCTAAACCTCCACAACAGTTCCATTGCACATGTGGCACTTTGATTTGTAGGTCAGAAACATCAGTGGTTGATGTTAAAAATCACAAATTTTGTTTACCAGTCATTCAAGCAATCTTGTTTTGCTACAATACATTTGACAGAAACCCATCAATAAAAATATCTATATATTGTGTTTCTATTAATCTCCTCATGCAGTGTTTTTAGTTTTAAAGCTGAAGGTCATCACTTTCCTGGAACTGAAACACAAAAACAAAAAATTATAATTGATCAGAAAATCATCCTGAATTGTGTATTAATGTTTTTGTTTTTCATTAACTGAACTAAAAGACACGTTCTCTATTTCTTCAGGAACCGTTCACCCCTCCCCCTATTCTGACACTATCCTCTGGTTTTTAACTTTCCTCCATCATTTACACATGCAGCTCAATCTTTTCTGCAATTTGCCTGTGCTCTCCACCTTTTTATTTTTTTCTCTTTTTTGTGCCTGAAGGACCTGGAGAGAAAAGGCAGTGGCATGTAAGAATTTAACCATAAAATTAATGTGCGATGGCCTTAAAATCAAGATGTACTGTGACAACTTGCCTAGGGGAGGACTGTAATAATGTCCTGGCTTCATCATGTAGTGAACAAAATAAATGTGTGGATGAGAATGCTGTGAAATTTGGGGATTTTTGCACAATAGAAGTCATTCTTCATTATAGTTAAAATCGATTTATTCTCTTTTGAAACCCATTTCATTGAGTTCAGAGTTGATGTCAGGTGGTACAACTTATTCCAGCTACTATAAGATGCACGGAACAACCTGTTTACTGATTACAAGTTTTTGGGTGAATATGATTACAACAGTGATTGACCTCTAACTCTAAAACCTGGTAAAGAATTACAGTTGTTGTTAAGCCTGTCATGAAGCCTGTGACAATGGATATTTTTACATATGCAGTACTTTTCACTTTGCTACTCTGAAAACTGCAACTCTTTTTTTGATCCTATTACTGTATTTTAAACAAAAGCCTAGCATTCCTTCAAGGCATATTGGAATATTTCTTGAAGGAATGCATAACATCCTCCATCTTTCATTCCAGTGTTTTAAACTAAAATCATCTTATAGTACATAGTATAGTTCATTTTGGTGTTTGTTTTGGGCTAAGGGGTTCTTCTGCTGTAACAGTCCTTTGTGTGTCACCCAGGTAGAGCAAAGATTTGTTGCACTCCATCTTGTCCCATCACTGAAGACAAATGAACTAAGTCTAGTCTGCTGGTGTACCTAAAAAGGACTGCTGTACTGGGTCTATCCTTTTAACACATGAAAAGGCTTCTGCACTCAGACTGGAGCTCCAACAGTGACATTGGTGGGTTTCGCTCCTCTTTGTTTGTGCAAAGTGCACTTTTGGCTGGTTGTCGAACCACTTTAGCTCTAACATGTTCAAACTGTCCATTGTCCTTAAGTGGAGGAAGAATGTCCCATTTTGTTCTCATTGATCTTCCTCTGAGGAGCTGGAAAGGAGATTCACCAGTTATGGAATGAGGTGAACCCTGGTAATTGTGAAACATTTCAGTACCTGCAGGCTTCCAAAGTTGTTGAGTAGCTTGTGTTGCCTGAATGGAGTCTTTTAGCGCTTTATTGAAGCATTCCACACAACTGTTTGCCTGTGGATGGTATACACTTGTTTTGATGTGCCTAATGCCTCGTTCACTGATGAAATCAGCAAAAGCAAGATTTGTAAACTGTGGTTTATTATCATATGTGCTGGTCCAAGGGTTTCCATCACGTGGTAAAACAAAAGTTAGAAATAACATGACAGTGTTTTTACTGAAATAATTAACAAGGGTGATGGCAAACCATGAGCTCCATTTTCAAATGCACCCACAATTTCAATGGCAATATATTGAAATAGACCCTCTGGGACAGGTTGTAATGAAGCAGGTGAAACACTAGCAGTCTTGTCACATCCCTGACAGATAGTGCATGATGACAGGACTGTGTGGACTGCTGTTTAGTGTGACCCACACCCTTGTGTCCTTCATGAGCAAGGTGCACAACCTTTTCTGGCAGAAACTTGGGAACTATGAGAAAATGTTTTCCTCTGAACACCAGTGGTGTCTCTGTAGCCAGTTCATGACGCATAAAGGCTCAGTTATAGTCACGCTTTGAAGTATTGCGCAGGGCTACGCGCATGGCGCACGGACCCGAGCGAGTCGTGTAGGTGTTTATACTTGACGCTTACGTCGGTGCAGTATTCTCTGAAAATACAGGGGGCAGCACACTGCATAACCAGTGGAAATGTGGTAAAAAAAAGAGAGCAAACTGAGCAGACGGCTGTTACATCAATATGGCTGCACGTATTCAGGAGGAAGAGCTGTTGTATTTAGGGCTGTGATACAGAAAGGAAGTTTAAATTTAAAGCATTCAGTTTTCATTGATTTATTTGCTTTGAAAGAAATGTTAAGTACATAAATTATAATATATGGACACTTAACTGTACTGTATTATTAGTTGTGATTCGCCCATCATAGGAACAATACTTCTTCACTTAGTGGTCTATAAACACTATAAAGAGGGATCATATAAATGCTGATACAGGTGAACCTGCTCCGCTGGAGCACGGAAGTTGTCCATTTTAAACAGAGCGTGGCGCACACGGTTCATGCCAAGTTACAAAATTTGCGAGGTGCATGACCACGCTCGAAGATTCTGTGCGGGGCCTTCGTGCAGGGGCGGGGACAGCATGATTGCGTCACTGTTGGCACGCACACCCTCACACGGTGATCAATGCATCAAGTATAAATCTAGCTTAAGGAAATAAGGTTTGACTTTCTCTGGAAGTATTTTCTTCAATTTGGGCCACCCTGAGTGGATGATTTGTCGCAGATTTGCAAGCTCCGGACAATCTTCACATTCAGCTTTAAAATCAGCAAGTGAGAGTGCAGTCAGGAGAGGTCAAATTTCTGTGGTCAAGTTCTACTCAGAATCTGCAGCTGTATTAGTGATGCTCAGGGGAACATGTGAGATGCAGTCCATCATTATGTTCTGACTTCCTAGTCAGTAGTGCAAGTTGTACTGAAAACACATCAGCATGGCTGACCAGCATGCAATTCTCAGCCAATTCTATTCATCCCCTTGGTGCTTAGCAGAGTGGTAAGGGCTTGATGATCAGTTCGGAATGTGAGTCTTCATCCCTATAGATATGTTTTCCATCTTTCAACTGCCCACACACAAGCAAGAGCTTCTTTTTCTATAGTTGAATACTTACTCTCAATTGGAGACAGGGTGTGAGAATCAAAAGCAACAATATGCTCCACATTGTCTGAGTGCAGCTGTGTCAGAATAGCTCCTGATCCTTAGTCTGAGGCATCTGTTGGGATGAATGTTGGCAGCTTAGGGTTGTAAATGGCGAGTGCTGGGCTTTTCAGGAGCATTGTTTTGAGATCATTTAAACTTTTATTTGCATCATCAGTTCATTTTAGTTCAGCTTGTGTATTGTTTAAAGTACCTCTCTCAGTAGCTCAACCATTGTTGAGTAGCTTAGTAGAAACTTGCTGAACCAGAAGGTTAAGCTCAGGAACAAACAAAGAACTGCCATATCTTTTGGTACAGGAGCTTCAGCGATAGGAGTCAGGTGAAAGTTGATCTGTAAGCTCATATCTTAAAGGCACTGGAGAACAGCTTGTAGTTGTATATCATGATGTTCAATGGAGTTCCCATACACAATGCTATCATCCAAATAGTTCTGGACTCCTGGCAAATCTTTCAGAACTGTGTGCATCATTTTTTAAAAGGCAGATGGTGCTGAGGCAAGTCCAAAATGAAATTGTGTTAACTGAAAAAGTCCCTTGAGTTTTACAAAAGAAGTAAGATCAGGGTGTAGAGGCAGTTAGAGGTAAGCTAAGTTTAAATCAATCTGGCTATAATGTTTGGCAACTGCCAATTTTATGAACAAGTCCTCCATATGAGGCTATGGGTGAGAGTCCATTATCGCACTTTTATTAAGTTCACAGAGATCAACACAAAGCCTCAAGTCTTCTTTGCATTTTCGTACCACCACTAGAAGACTCACCCATTCAGATGTGTCCACTGGTTCAATAATGCCTACTTGGAGTCAGTACTTGAGCTCTGCTGGAACCTTTTTACATACTTTGAATGGCAGACATTTCAGTTTTTGGCTTACAGGTTGCAATGAGTTGTATACTTGAACCTTGAGAATGAAGTCTTTGAGGTAACTGGTCTGCCTCTGTGCCATCAGGCGATGAGGCCTGAGCTCCCATTTTGAGGTACTGTCTTCAGCCACAATCCCTTCTTAGGAAGTGAATTGTGGGCTCTTACGTTCACGTTGTCGAAAAGCTACTACAATGATTGCATATGTGGAAAGTTATCTGTTGCATGTCTGAAGACCCTAGCTTATCACCATAAATGGAATTTAATGTACTTGAATCCGTACTGTTCAGGTTCGTCCCAGTGGGACGTGGGTGTCTTTTTACTCTAACTGGGTGTGGTAAAGGTTAATAAAAACAAGCAGCCCCAGAGAAACTGGGGATTTCACCGATTGGGCCAGAAGTCTCGATTTGGCACAGACTCTGTTATTTTGAATAAACTCTCACTGTTCAAGAATAACTTATGTCTGTCGAGTCATTTCTGTGATCATTCACTTCGCCGCTGAGGACCCAGAAGAACGTCCACCACTTTGAAGACACTTTATCTTTAACACATCTAACTTGGTAGGCTGAAGCAAAATCAACATTTTTCACTCTGCATGTTTTTGTGTCTGCAGGTTCTTTTGCATCATTCTCTTTAATGAAAGTCAATTTTCCTCCAACAGTGTCAATCTGCGGTGCTTTAATCAGGTCCAGGCCCAACAGTAGTGATCTCGTTTTCACTAGATTGATTATTGCTGGAACTTTGTTGTTTTGACTCCTGCTGCAGCTTGTAGGCAGCCAACGGCAGGTAGATCACCTTTTGCATATGTGACTAATTTTACTTTGGGTTCTGTCGGTGGGGATTGTGCAAAATGTTGCTTGCAAATAATTTCTGGTGAAATAGATACAGCAACTCCAGTGTCTACTTTTAATCCAGGACCTGGTAGTTTCCTTGTGGTTCCATCCATCCATTTTCTTTACCCGCTTCTCCATTTTGGGTCGCATGGAGCTGGTGCCTATACCCAGCAGTCACTGTGCGAGAGGCAGGGGACACCCTGGACAGGTCGCAAGTCCATTGCAGGATCACATAGAGACAAACAAGACAAACAACCATTCACACTCTCACTCACACCTAGGGACAATTTTAGAGTCATCAATTAACCTAACATGCATGTTTTTGGTCTGTTGGAGGAAACCGGAGTACCCGGAGTAAACCCACGTGTGCACAGGGAGAACATGCAAACTCAACCCAGAAAGACCCCAGGCCGGGAAGCGACCCTGCAACCTTCTTGCTGGGAGGCAACAGTGCTCCTTGTGGTGCCTTAAAGCAGAATTAAAAAATGTTTTGACAACAACATATATAACAATATGACAATATATATATATATATATATATATATATATATATATATATATATATATATATTATAAATTACACTTAAAAAAACACAAAAAAAACAGAACATTGAAGAAACCACTTGGGTGTTTTCTGCTTTTTCCAAGACCCCCCTGATGTGTGACGTCCATAGTGCCACTGAGGTTCACAGCATTCAGCAATTCATCAGTGAGTGGATGAATATCTGTGCAATAGTTCAGTTTGTTGGAATTAATTGTTCGAACTGGCCAGAAAATACCACTAGATTTTTATTTTTTGGCTTCCTGAAAGATTAAAAACCTTTCTCAGATTTGGATCCATAAGTTCTGATGTGGGAATTACTCTCAGAACTCTGATTCAGATCACTTCAAAGGGAGCACAGCTCGAACCCTCGTTAATATGGTGGACTGGCTTCACGCCAAAAAAACAGGACTTTTTGCCAACTATTTTTAATTTTAAAAGAAAGGCAAATGGAGAGGAGGACATCGCCACAGAGAAGGAGACAAAAAACAGGAAGTTTTACTGCAGACATGATGTTGTGAATGGACGCTGTCATTAAAAGGTCTGAGCTGCTTACAGGCCAACAGCCTGAGATCAGTTTGTGAATCAGAGCCGCTTGTTATTTATGAAAAAAATATAGACAATCCAAGTGTGATTAAACAAATGTCATAGTCTGAAACTGCTGTTGGTTAGTTTACTCTGTTGTGAGAATTCTTATTTGCTACTCTCAAGCACACTCACATTTTTTACAAGTTAGCATCTAGTTAGCAATGAGTTTGCATTGGGTCAGCTTTGAGTTAACAATGTTAGCTCTCTCTTACCGCTGTTATTGACTTGCAGTATCGTGTACTGATGTCATGACAATAATCTGGGGGTAAGTTCTCCACATTCCTAACTCGATTGTTATGTGCGTTGTTTTGTTGGCCATGACAGTCCTGGTGATCATCAGAATATGAATCTGAAGACTTTTCATCTGATTACGGAGATCCAGCCGTCAGCTCAGGTTCATACTGGTATGGTTGTATATCAATCACTCCTGCAAAGTCTTCCAGCATTTCTTTGTATTCAAAGAGGGTTTATTCTTCCATTTCCACTCATAAACAAATGGACAGGAGCGGCGTTCTTGGCCAGCCAAATCACAGCGCACATCATGAACCCAGGACAGCAACTCCACCCTACAAATGACTCACTTTGAAAATTATTGACTTAAATGCTAAAAACAGTTTAGTCCCCTGGAATTTTGTGTGGGTGTGTTTGACTAAATAGCATTCATGAAATATCAATTTTTTGAGATTTGTTGTCAGTTCACTTTTAATGTTCACTTGACATCTGATTTTATCAAGTGCTACAACTATCATCTTAACATCAATAACACAAAGTATTGCAATCTTGGGAACAACCTTTTTTCTCACTGCAGCCATATTTGCATACTTTGGCAAAATGTTCGTTTTTCTTGCAGTTATCACATTTTACTTAAGGAGCAGGACAGTTTTTATCATTCACCAGGTGAATATCTGATCCACATCTGAAGCAGTGACATTGCTCTTTATGACCTGCCTGTTTATAATGAACATGGGGTGGAGGTTCATGTGTTTGAGCTGTTTGCGCTCCTAACAAGCATTTGCAGCATCTACAACCTGTACAGGTGCAGACAGGACTGTACTCTCAACTGAGAACAATCTAGCATTTCCTACTGTTTTCATTTGACGTGATGGTTAGTCCATTGTGAGGTCCTCCTCCAGCAGTAACTTATCCCTCAAAGCACTGAGATAAACATTAGAAATGAACTGCTCTTTTATAAGTTCATTTTCCATCAGTCCAGGACCACATGGTGCAGCTAAAGCTCTGAGCTTTGCAACATATTGGCTCATAGTTTCATCAGCACATTGAACATGTTGTCTAAATGTGTCTGCATGTCAGTACAGTAATTTTGGGAACAAAATGTCATCCTCATCTGTATTTCTACTGAACACAATGTCTTCTGCCCTATGCTGACAGAACAGCGCCATCTAGTGACAAGAAGCAGCATCCGCAGCAGAACAGTTCATCAATGCATCAAGTTCAGATTTTGTTTGAAAACAATTATGGATCTATCTAGATCCACCTCAACATCATTTTATAATTCCATTGCAGCCATCTGAATTGTAATCCAATTGTAAGCTGCCTAAAGATTTCCACCCCTATTGTTATTGATTATTAAAAATAGTTTCAGTTTTGAGTCAGATAATCCATTTATAGTTTTGGTTTTACTGATTGGGAAAAAAAACCCATAAACTACTGACTCTGAACAAAAGGTAAAAAAAAAATAGGAGCATCCTTGGCTTGATGGTCCTGAGGCTGCAGGTTTGAGTTCAGGTTTCGGCAGGAAGTGCATCTGCCTAAAACAATTACCAAATCATTTGTTTGAGTTAACTCACTGTGGCAACCCCTGAAGAAGGGAGCAGTCAAAAGAACTTGATTTAACGAACTTATATACATTTCTTTTTACCCAGTGTGACAACCAGCAATTACAACTTTTAAGTGTAACCATTTAGAGCACAAAAATGACAATTTATTCTTGGAATTTGGTTATTCTTATGTTCATTCTTTTTGTTCTTTTTAAACCTCGTGGTTGTTAGAAGTTTCTGATATATGATTTTTAATAAGAAGCAGCTGGTATCAGCCAGTGATGTTTAACCTCTCTGTCTTTATCCCCTCATCTTTACGCTGCAGCTCTGAGTTGAAGAGTAAGAGCTGCTGAAATTTTTATTTAACAGATGAATACACCTATTATATACCTCCCCAAACGTGCTCATGCATGCATGTTTTCACTCAAATACACACATATACAAACCCCCAAATGTGCCGTTGTGAGCTCTGAGAACCCAGAGCAATTAAAAGCAGACAAACTCTACAGTGTGTGTGTTTTGTGTTTAATTTTTTTCCTGCCCCTCTTCATACACCCAGATTGTATTTCTTGCAGCCATTTGTGCAGTGACAGCGTGCATCCCTGCTGCGCTAGGCCTCTCTTATCAGTATGCTGCGTGCACTTCCTCTCTAAACATGGCCAAAGCTTTTGGGAGCCACGAAGCCTCACTGATAAGATAAGAGACAAAGCCATCTCTCTTTAAGGAATGCATAAAATAGAAAATAGGGGATCTCTCCCGCTGGAATCACAGGACAGAATAAAAGGAGAGGCGCGATGAGAACTCATATGTTTGGAAAATGAAATTTGAAAACATGTAAGATATGAACCCAGGGGTTATGGTAGCAAGAAATTCACTTTCAGTAAAAGAACAAAAATACACACAAAACACACTTGCACATCTGCTACTTCTGATGTGTTAGGTGAAGATGATCTGCAGAACATATTTAAATACTTTACCATGGCAACAGGCTCTGTGATTAGGGGCAAACAGGCAAAACTGCTTGCAGCACTTGGGATTGAGATGATACAAATTAAGGGAACTCTGGACTGTTGCCAAGGAGACGAACAGGCGGTGGGGTTAAAGTCCAACCTAAACACACCTTAAAGCTATTTTAGTGACAGAGAAGCGGAGTGGGTGGGGGGAGGGAAGGACATGGGGGGGAGGGGAAGATGTAGGTTTCTGACGAGCGAGCTCCACAAATAATCGTTAGACCTGCCGAGATGTGTGATCAGAGTTCAAAATCCCTCCATATGTCTGTGTGTGTGCGCAGATTTATGGTTGTGTGTTCTGATGTTTCAGTTTCATGTCTCCGAGCGGCATCTCTCCTCTGCCTAGTAACAATACAAATGGCTCAGAATCGCCTTCAGTTTCACACATTTCCTTTATTCTTTATCTGTGAATTTAAGTCACAAATACAGGTCATTTTATCATGACATCATATGCCACAACAACAACAAAACTGACATTATGGCTTCATGATGACAACAGGTTTTGCAGATGCTTTGTCAGAGTTTAAAAGGTGCCAACAACAGGACACAGCCAAGTATAAAACTCACAGCATGTTACAGAAGGTTTCTTAATAAAGTCCTGCATGATCTAGACTTTATTGACTGAAATATTTTAACGACACGTTTGGGTATCAGTTGTTCGAACAGCATGTTGGACTTGGTCAAAGATAGCTTCAGTTTATGAAGTACTATAAAAGTAACATTCGCTTATTTTTTCAATAAATCTACTAAAACATCTACAAATTATGGTACGTTTTTAATTAGGAGGCAGCTACATTTGCTGAATTACAAAATAAGAAAAAAAGAATAAATGTGAAATGTGTTTCAAATTGTAAAAATGGACTCTTTCATTGAAGATTGTAGCTAGAATGTAAATGATTTTTCACACTTAGTGGATTTTTTTCAAAAACTAAATTTCGTTTGCAAAAATCAAGAAATATTATCAACAAAAGCAAAAAAAAACAAAAAACAAACAAAAAAACATATTATAGGAAATATTGACATTACATTGTGACTCAACTTTAAAAAATGTCCTTTTAAAACTGTTGCAAGAAAATAAAAAATTTCTGGTAGCATATTTCAAAGTAAAATCAATAAAGCTAGATAATGTGGGACCTGAATGCTCCAGTATTATTTGCACGTGCTGCTGATCTTAGCCCACCCTCACACCGGATGATGACCCCACCATGCTTTCCACAACCTATACGACGTGTTAGAACATGACTGAATTGTAGCAAATTCGGAAAACCTCCTTCAGTGTGAAAGAAATTGTGATGCAGCTGCACTTTTAGCACTCACCAAAGAGGGTTTTCTTGCTATTTTCTGCATCACTAACATGCTTTCCTGCACCTTCACCACACTTTATATGCCCAACCTGGCACAACTCTCTTGGACTGCATCAGGATGCAGCTAGATGCTAGAAGAGCTTGCTAGTATAGATATCACATCTACGCAAGGTTGCTTCCACGACCTTGTCATGATTACAATTGTGGCCAAACAATAAGGTCAGCATGGCCAGCCCTGCTTCAAATCCTGGATGTTGAAGCCCCACTGGTGCTGCCCCACTTAACTGACACTTCTGCTACCTCGCTCCACCCAGGACCCAGACACACTGCCATCACGATAATAAAACACCTTGCTACATTTTGTGCATCCTTAACACTGTGGACTTTCATGCTCTAACATGTGATTGGGAGCCCATGTGTTCTTAATACACACCCAAAAACCTCCCCAAGACCGTACAAAGTTAACCCATTTAATATGAAGGTAGCCTTTGTATTTTTTCTTTTATAAACTTTCGGATTTTTATTGTTTTACTGTTCATGTTTAAAGGTACAATTTGTCAGTTGAGCCTTAAACTTGTAAATGGCTTACAGTGAGTGAAGGCATTCTGGTTGTTGTGTTAATTCTTACCAAGCTGAAAACTTTCCTAATGTGACAAGATCACCTACTCTTCTTCATTCCGAAACTGTTTAAGTTTTATTGTTCCTTACACAGAAAAAAAAACAGTGTTTTGCCTGTTAAAAAAGCACTGACACTAAAGAAATAATCAATAAAACATTCAGCAATATTCATAGTAATCAAAGCACAGTTAAGGAAAGTTGTTCAGGCACTCATTAAACTTGCATTGTGTCATTATTTTCATTTTCGGTCATGATTTACTCACTTGTCAAATAACAGTTACAGAATGTTCTCTCCATATTTTCTCCATACAAAAGTGATTATGGTAATAGGTTTTGTTTTGTTTGTGTTGCACACAACAAGCTTATGTGTTTGTGTTTAGTGAAACAGTGAGAGACATGTCCATTTGAAATAAATAATAATAATAATTAAAAAAAAAGAAAAACTCAGCTTTCAACACTGGTTTTTTATGTGTGCCAGCCAACTGACAGTTTTTTCAATACAGACTGAAATACACAAACAGAAAAATATAAATGTTCAGTCAACACAAAACTCTGAAAGAAAACAACAAGAGTAAACAAAACAGTCAATAGCCTTAGTGTGAATAAAACCAGGGAAATGTCAAAACTGATGTTTTCTTCAAGTATTTTTTAAATTATATTTATTGTAGTTGGATTGTTTTAAATCATCTCTGAAACCAAATTTAGACAGTTTTATTTTAGGTTGTGAGAAAGAAAAAAAATCATAATTGAACCTTTTTTTCAATCTACTTTTCAGTGGATAATTTGTAATTTGTTCATGTGTCCAATCCATTCATATGATTAAGTAGTCCTACATTTGTTATTTAGGAATTAGGAAAGACTTTAATGACCTGGAGTGAAATGAGAAAATTGTTTTGTTTCATGACTCTGTGGTTTGTTTACTATAACCTAGCTTAGTATAAAAGCTGCTGGAAGGGAGACACTTTGTCTATAATATAAAAACTTTAAGCGTTCACTTTCAATAAAATTAATATCTCTACATGTAACCTTGAGTAAGATAATCTTTAGGACTGATATAGAAAAAAAAATCAATAGCATTCTTGCCTACAGCCAGTTACAATAATTCAACATGAAGGCTGGAAAAGGAAAAGAGCTGGCGTAGCAGGCACTGGATAGGATTGGTGAATTACATTTGTTTTCAGAAGTCTGAATTTTTTTAATTCCAAGTCAGAAAAATCTAGTAGAACTCTTTTTGAAGTCAGAATTTTTTCTCAAAAAGTTGAAGATTTTTGACAAACCTCAACCTCAAAATCTATGACTGTCCCACACTTTAAAACTTGTGATAGCCCCAATAGTGATCTTTTTGTTGTCACTTCTGTCAGTTTAAATCTTATATAATCAGTTGCACACATAGTACTTTACAATCCCTATTTGGAAATGCATTGCTGCAGTGTTTGAATGAATAAACTGCAGAAAAATACATTGTTATCAGCCTGTATTGCTACGAGTAGTTAGCCTGGTTTATGAGCTTATCAGTTGCCAAGTTCTAAGTTTTCTGATTTGTAATTGGAACATATATGTTTTTCTTTAGGCAAGAAGCCAAGAAACTACTTTCAAAAAAAATTAGGCTACCTATAAAATTTAGTAAACTGAGGACTGCACAGTGACAATAAACCATTCCCATTTTACTCCAGTGACTATAGAAAATCAGCGGACAATCTGTAAATGTCAACAGTTTTGTTTAAAAGAACCAGTTTCGTAATTTCTTTTCTCTGAATTTAGATGTAAGCATAAGGGTTCTTATCTGATTTAGGAGATAGCTGAGTTTTTATTTCATGCTGGTTGTGTATATTCGTAGCTTCAACAGTCAGAGCAGGTCATGTGTAAATATCCACAATAAAGGTGTTATAAACTGGCAGATGGCAGGCAACTATTCACCTATAGTCCTGTTTAGCCTAAAAATTTAATCTTTTTGGGACTTTCAGTTCTGATAGTTTGTTTTATGAGGAAATGTATGACTTCTGTTATTCGTGAATTGATGACAGCCTTCCTAATCAGTAACACCCATCACAGTGAAACAACAAATTCTGTTGTAAGAACATCAAGCAATGACACTCAAGACAACATTCCAGCTAATAAGTGAAAGACATTTATCTTAATAACAATCGGCAACGTTTCAAGTTGAGTGTTTAAGGCGCCTTTTAAAGGGATTTATTTTCTTCAAGGTTTTTTAAAGACTAAATGAACAATACATCATTCATTTATGTATGGCATTGTTAAAATACAGACACAAAACACTATTTTTGTCAAGAAAAAACTGAACTGCTCAAGACTGAATGATCTTTTTTATCCTAAAACCACCTCTGATAAAGATGATCATAAGGTGCATTTAACAGTGTCAATTCAGAGCCCAGAGACAATTAAAAGGTGTGACAAGCCTCCATCGCGTCTCGTTTTTTTCTATCTCTCCCTTTCTTTTTTGTTTTGTTTTGTTTTTTGTTTTTTTTGGTCAAACTGGTTTGCAAGGAGGACATCAACTCCCAAATCCACATTGTAAATTAATTGCACTCCGAGATATTCCCATAACAAACAATTAAATTCCCCACTGAAAAACCCAACCCCCGACTACACTCACACAACTATATACACACACACAGACATAACATTATTACACACCAGTCTCATTACTTGAACAGACATTGGTTACTAGCAGGCACAATGCATGGATGTTGTATTAGTTTTCAATGAGCTTCTTTTAATTTTAAAGGATTTTTTTTTTTTTTTTGATGGTGGATGTGAATTAAACACGGAACAATAAACATTCCAACACTGATTCTATTGTTAAAAAAACACACAAAAAACATTAAATATAAACAATCATTGAATCTGGTTATGTGTCCAATAAATCTGAGGGAAAAGTGTCATTTTAAAAAAACACATAATTGAAAATATAAAAGGGATTACATGTAAA
Source organism: Kryptolebias marmoratus (assembly GCF_001649575.2). Classification (NCBI taxonomy): domain Eukaryota; kingdom Metazoa; phylum Chordata; class Actinopteri; order Cyprinodontiformes; family Rivulidae; genus Kryptolebias; species Kryptolebias marmoratus. Next base: position 789,444 of record NC_051432.1, read on the forward strand.
TCCAGGAGGTGAACAAAAATTTTTAGGTAAATAAATTTAGGCATCAAGGCAAATCACTTTGTATAATCTTTTTAGACTTTTCCCATAAAACATGCTCTGAAATTAACAATATTTCACATAACAACCTGATGCTTCTGGAAGAAAACCTTTAAAAAGCAGAATTAACTGGCTTACAACCTCTGCTTCATCAGATGAACCTCTCTGACCTGCAAGCCTCTCTCAGAGCTCAAACAGCCAGCTCCCCATCCTCTGATTTTGAAAGCCGGTAGGAGGGAAAACTTGCTCTCAGACAGAAATTGCACGCTATTATCAAATTGCACCTCCAACGCAGAAATTGCACTCATTACTGGAGCCTGCACAATGTGGCAGCTTCTCCACTAGTCATCCCCATCCTCCACCATCCTTCTAGCTTTTTGATCAGGAGCCACTGACTCTGGATCAGCACCAGCCTGTCGGCACTGTGTGGTCGGCACTGAGGAGGATGTTCCCGCTGATCTGTAATCAGACTGAGCTAAAATGGCACTGAGTGAAAAGAAAAACAAAAAGTGCTCAAATTTTCTTCAGCTGTTACCTAAACCCTTCAAACTTTTTGCTAACTGAAGAACCATCTGTAATCTACATGGAGCACCAGTAAGAAGTCAGAGGTCAGAAGAATGGCACATTTTAAAGGGAAGGCAGGAAACTCGGTAAGGACTGTTGTGGTGATTTGCTAACCAATGTGTCTTCATGTGTGAGTTCACACTGAGCTTTAGTCAAAAAGTAGGTTTGTTAATGCTTTAATGAATAACAGCATCCTTTCTCATATTTTCAGCTAAAACATTTAATGTACGCTGGAAATGACCTTAAGGCCTTTTAGCTTGATGATTTTATTTCCTGAAAGAACAACTTAGACTTGTTTTAGGTAGTTAAAAAAATAAACTGATTTTTTTACATTTTAGAATAGGATATGACCTTTGCTGCATTAACAATTGCCTAATTGACTGAAAGATGTTGAAAGCATCAGAACTGAACAGAGACCTCTGTTTCAAATTGTTTGTGTCAAAAGACAGAACTATCCGTAGAGCTGCAGTAGAAATTATTAGGATTACATTACACATTACGCGGCCATAGGATTTGTTGCAAACAGTTTTTATACATTTTATTCAATCAATACTTACATGACTATATTTCAAGATTGACTTTAAAATATTCAAATTTTATTTTGAAGAGTGCCAATACAGCTTTTCTGCTGTATTTCCAAGATACAACGACTTCTCTAAAGTCCAATAGTAAACTGAATTTACAAAATGCTGATATTTTGATGTAGAAACTGAGTGAAGAGAACTAAGATCAGAAGAAATATTAAAGCTGCTGCCAGCAGGGCATTATGGTCACCATGGTAACCACACATCTGTGCCTTAAACGGCTGCTTTACACTTCATAAGACATCAAGAAATCAGCTCTAATTGACGTAGTTGCATGACGAAAATTGCGCCATTTTGTTCTCCACATAGCTTTGTCCATGTCTTCTTGACACAAGATCGTAGCCGAACTTTTTCTCACATGGATATGCACCAAGTATTATGTGATTGGTCGGAAATTGTTGAGGGAGTGTTTCTGCAGAAAAGCCAGTGGCTCTAATAGAGTCATTTTGCTTCTACTGCTCTGATGAGAAGCAAAATGTTTTTACAACTGTTTCAGGAAAACTTAATTTTCAAGCCTAGGTGAAAATTCAAACTGAAAGACCTGTTTCAGGCTTACCTGCATCATCCAGTTGCTGTGTCATGCACTTCTACCGCAGCCTATCAGCATAGAGCAAGCCTTCATTTAAAAGGACCTCCATCCATGGCTTCATCCGTTCAACACACGAACTTCAACCCACGTCCGCACCCTTTTCCACCCTTATTTTCCCAGCTTCTTCAAGCTTCCTTTCTCTCTTTGACTTCCACCACCAGTGTCTAGCGCAGGGAAGACGCCTCTAATCCTCATCCTAAACTTTTCATTCAAGCTTATTGCTACTCACAGCACCCACGTCTTCTGCCGGGGTCCGAGCGCCAAAACTTTATTTCTTTCATGTCTTATAAAACTATCTAATTGCAGCTTTTCTCTGTGCGAGTTGAAATAAACTTTAAAAACTTAAAAAGATAGTCAAATGGCGAAGAACTTGTGGAAGGAAATACCATAAGTCTTGTGTGCGGAGGAGACCACACAGAGATACAGGCAGCTCTCTGTGGCAGTGCTGGCCAGGAGAAAGTACACTTTAGCAGGGCAACGTAGAGACACATTCCCTACGTTCTCTCGTTAATGTGTACCATCTGTCAGAAACGGTGGCAGTTTCTTTGTGACAAATTTGCAAATGTCTGCTTTGTCTGTTTAATAAAAATGTCCGGTCACTGTAAGGGAAGCAAAAATCTGTGCATGGACGGGAGAGTGGAGAAGCTGGCAGGAAGAAATCTGTTCCAGTGCTGTGGGAAGAAGGATGGGCTTTCTGGGAGATCTGCATCAAGTGTGTCATGGACTATGAAGGGTGTGTCCAAAAAAGAACATTTCACAGCGACGTGGCTGCAAGATGACTTCTTATTGGAGTATAAAGCAGCCTTTACTCCCTGATAGCACATGACAGTCAGAAACAAAGGAACAGAAATTCATCCTCAGACAAACAGTCATTGCGTAAAAACTAAAAATTGTATTTTGATGCAATCCTGAACCACAAGTGGCAGAAGTGGCAGTTAGTCACCATAGACATAGGCCTGTCATGATAACAAATTTTTCTGTATGATTAATTTCTCTCAGAAATTATTGCAATAAATGATAACATCGTGTGGAGGCCGTTTTAAACTAATGTAAAGATAATAACACATTAGTGCAAGTACATCCTCTCAAAGATTGATAAACTTTACTTTCAAAAGAACACTTAACTCTGGAACTGGAACTGGAATCTCAGCCTCCGTTAACAAGGAATGCACTTGAATAAAAACTAAAAAGGAAAACTGAAATAAAACCTACATTCAACCAAAACAGTACAGATTATGAAATCTGAAAACTAAACTGCCCTTCAAAAAATAATAATCATTAGTTTTGTATAGAGAAGATGGGAAAAATTGTCAGTTTTTGTCAGAGTTCGGGGAGTTCCTGCTGGGTTCTGGCTGCTGCTTCCTCAATTTCCCTCTCCAGGTGGCTCCTCTAACAGGTGTTCGGCATCTAGAGCTCATCAAGGTGGAGCATAAAGAGAGCCTGCTACCAGCACTTCACTGTCAGATTGTTAACCCGTATGGTACGTGCGGTACCTCCTGGCTCATGCGCCCACGCTCTTGAAACTTCTCATGTTGTCTTTTCGCCTCGCTCCAGGAAGCGTCACACGCTTTGAGAAATCCCTCTTCGCCTGAGACCAAGCCACAGATCCTGTCAAGATCAGTCTAGAGCTGCCATGCCTTCAGGGGCTCCACGTTGGCAGTAACTCTGACTGCTCCTCCTAGGCCGAACCCTGCTCTCCCTCCAAGCCACCAGGACCCCGTCCAAGCTGCTAAGACGCCACCACAGAGAAACCAAGTCTGTACCTAATTACTGCTAAGGAAAATTCTCCAGCCCTCGATCATCCCTCCCTGGCGAAGATCATCTACTAACCTGTAAGTCGTTCCTGCCTTATCATTCCAGTCATCGTCAACTATTTCCAATTAACCATCTATCTCTCATCCAGCTGATGACTTGGTCCTGAGTGCCTGGTTCCAGACCTCCCATCTAGACCCGTTTTCAAATAAATCTTTTGAACTAGCATTAGTTTACTGAGTGTTCTGCATGTGGTGCTAAATCCTTAGCCAAGGTCATGACAGGTTTTTTTTTTATAAAGAAAAAGTGCAAACTAACAAAAGCACACTGCAACAGAAGCACAAATGCGACATACCGGCTCCCAAAGGTTCAACGGTTCGCCTAGGTCATTTGGTTTGAATCTGAAATGTGCTCTCACACCGCTGCTGTTACTTTAACCTTGAAACCAACTCAATTCTGTTTTTTCCCTAATATCAAACAGTGTTTCTTTATTGGGCTAACTTCTAGCTGCGGCTAATGCTGCAGAGGAACAAGACTATGCGCCTTGGCTGGCTACCTGATGCGATAGGCCACGCCCCCCTTACGCTAAGAGAAAGGGAGGGGTCAATGAAGAGCATTGGAGCTGAGCCTTTTGTCGTCTAGTGTCTTCAGTAGAAGGCAAGAGAGACACGAGGAAACGATAACGCCGATAAATAAAAATTACCAAACTCATTTTAATTTATCGTGCAATTAACTGATTTATTGCGACAGGCCTACATAGACGTATACTTGTAATTATTATATTTTGAATCTGAATTGCTAGTTTGGTCACTATCAATGTTGTCTATAAAATAACAATACAGCTAGCAAATTTTAATGCAACCCACTGATAGAGTAAAACCCCCAAATTGACTGATTCTTATAAGTTTGCTTCACATAAAAGATGCGATATAAGTGGTTTTCTCACCTTTTCTGTTCTGATTCTAGCCTCAGTCATTCCCATAAACATATGCTGTTTATGCTGAATATTCCATATGCTGCTGTAAGAAGCTACCTTCTTTTTCAGCCAACAACTAAGATGTACAGAACTTAATTATTCTACCAATGTTGAAAACTGAGATTAAATATATTCAAGAGTATAAAGCCCAGTTTAAACTCTCATGTTTACAGTAAAATCACCAGATCACTGTTACCTAGAAAATGCCCAAGTACAATTTATAAACCAGAGTTTTGTCAGGTTAGCTGACCCTGAATCAAATTTAGCACCAGTAAAGTAAGTGAACAGTGAGTTTGGGTTTGGCTCAGCTGATCCTGAGTCAGTGGCTGTGTAACCTTATTAACTTAATAGATTATTAAAAAGAACGCAGAAGGTGCACATATGAAAAAAAATAAATAGACAAAGTTTTACCACCATGTCAGTTACAGCAGATGTGCAATCTGGATCCAACAATCTGAAGGAAAATATAAAAAGCACACTCAGGAGGTCTGACCAAGAGCAGGTTAGTGGGAGGATGATCCTGGTTCCAGGGGGGCTGTGGGTGGTGTAGTTCATATCACATGGCTATAACTCGGGCCTTGGCAGCAGCGGCCTGCGCCCTCTGAACGGCTCCATGGCTGCTCTCTCTCTTCATCAGCTGGTTGGTCTCAAACAGACCCTCATGACTGCCTCCTCCTCCACCATGGCCATCTTCCACAAATGTCAGCACTCCTGAAACACACATCAGGAACTGTTTCAAAGAAAATCAGTGTAACTGTACAAAACAGAACTCACTGACCACCGTCTGTCAGCTGTCTCGCTCTGAAAACAACTGCCTGTATTTTAAGAGGATGTGGAATTGCAGCCTGGGTTATGACCAGTCATGATGTGATATGCTGTTCCACTTCACACAAGACAGGGAGAGGAGTGGGAAGAATGGATGTTTAGTGTACACAGCACAGACTTTGACACCAACACACCTTTGAGACAAGTTGTCCAGCAACATGTGGGGAATCCAGCAGGTTGCAAGAAGCCATCTGCCACAAAACACCCCATAGAAATTGTAAATTTTACAGAACTTCAGCAGGGAATAAACTATGATACAAAGCATTAACTTTAGGTTCAGAAGTGCTCCTTAGTTTGTTTGTTTTTTACATGTTAACAAAGGTGGGCGATCATTGTTTTGCTGTTTACAATTTTGTAGCCAAGCCTAGCGAAATGGCCAGTTGGCTTCAGGTTTTTAAAAAGGATTACAACTTCATGTCCTTTTAAGTGTCCTTCTAAGTTTAAATGTTAGTTCTTTAAGAAATGTTTTATTTAATATAACGTGTACACAATTAATTTGCAGTATGGCAGCATGGTTTAAACATCTCCTGCTCTCCCTGCAGCTGCAAAAGACAGCTGCATGGGGAGTGGGTCCTCTGGCCCCATCCACACCAGAACACTCTTTCCAAAACGGTTCTTTTCCTTGTGAACACAGCATCAATTTTAGAAATGTTTTCATCAAACAAAAATGCAGCAAATGACCCAAATCCTGTAGTAACCATGCCATGCCTGTATGGGGTGCTGTAATGATGCCATGAAAATACACCAGAAACAGGAGAGAAGAAATGGAGCACTAGAACTGCCAAGGGTCAAAGCCCCTCAATGAATGTTCCCTCCAACCTATCCCATCGCCACCACCACCCACCCCACCCCCTTTAAAAAGAGAACTTGGCAAAAAAGTCCATGGTCAGAATTTTGTTTTTGGAATAACATGAATATTGAATCTGTATTGGGGTTCAGGTACTATCTTCTAATTTATGTAAAAAAAATATGCCAATGGAAAATCCATCAGTCATTTTTTATGTTGTTTAGTAATGAGTATTTTGGGGTGTATTTGTATTTTGAAGCTCTTAAATAATGCCATATTAACATCCTCAAGTTTTGAAATGCTTCAAAAATCTATTTATAAAGGTATATGGTTGTTGCAGTTTTAGCACCATTAAGTTGCTATACTTTACTCAGCTTTGTACAGGGCTTTTAACTTGCACAATAGTGAAGTGGAAAATTTCTAATCTAATTCAAACTATTATTGCATAAGGAACACCAAAAAACTGTAGTTTAACAGAAAATGCTGTTAGTCCTCTACTTTCAGGCTGTTACAACAAGTGTTACAAACAGTTTTAAAATGAAAAATCAAAAGCAGCAAGTATTCTGCCAGACTCATGTGCCTAGATAGATAGATAGATAGATAATGATGGAAAGATAAGCTCCTGTATGGCATGTACCACCAGCAGATTGAGGAAGTGGCTGATATCAACAAATCCTACCAGTGGCGAAAGAAAAGGCTGGACTGAAGGACAGCACAGGGGCACTAATCATGGCAGCACAAGAGCAATAGAGGTCAGGGTGTATCACACCAAACAAGACCCAAGATACAGGCTGTGTAAAGATGCCCCTGAGACAGTCCAGAACATAATAGCAGGATGTAAGATGCAGGTAGGCAAAGCATACATGGAACACCAAAACCAAGTGGCTGGAATAGTGTACAGAAACATCTGTACAGAGTATGGAGTCCCACAGTCAAAGTGGGAGACTCCACCTAAGGTGGTGGAGAATGGCAGGGCTAAGATACTGTGGGACTTTCAGATCCAGACTGATCAAAATGGGATAGTTAACCAACTGGACATTATGGTGATAGATAAGATACAGAAGAGAGCAGTGATGATAGATGTAGCAGTCCCAAGTGACTGTAACATCAGGAAGAAGGAGCACGAAAAGCTTGAGAAATACCAAGGGCTGAAAGAGGAAAAAGAGAAGTTGTGGAAATTCAAGTCTTCAGTGGTAGATGGCACCACTATATATATATATATATATATATATATATATATATATATATATATTAAACAAAACAAAAAAACTTCCATCTTGCCCTATTTGTTCTATATGGGCCATTCCACTTCACTTCAACCTTGGGTCATCTACCGGAGTCCCGGGAGCTTGATGGTTCTACGCAGTATATTAGCTGTTCTTAGGACTGTGCTCTTCTGGACAGAGATCTCTGAGGTTGTTCCTGGTATCTGTTGGAGCCACTCTTCCAGTATGGAGGTCACAGCACCGATATATATATTATATTAGTGTTCTTGTACACTAATTTCATTTTTGTTTGGGTCTTAACTCAAAGACTTTCTGAAGTGTACTCATCAATGTCCGAATGTAAACAAATGACTCGTAATTGTTGGCATCAAAACATGACTCTGCTTACTTTGATCATTTATCACTTATAATGTTGTAGACTGTTGATCGGGAATGATGTGTATTTACTGGGTATTTTTAATCATAGATTATATGTACACTAAGTTGCACACACTAATATTTCATTGGACTGCCTTTAACTTTGATTATGGCATGCATTCACTGTGGCATTGTTTTGATAAGCTTCTGCAATGTCACAAAATTTATTTCCATCCAGTGTTGCATTCATTTTTCACCAAGATCTTACATTGATGATGGTAGAGTCTGACCGCTGTGCAAAGCCTTCTCCAGCACATCCCAAAGATTCTCGATGGGGTTAAGGTCTGGACTCTGTGGTGGCCAATCCATGTGTGAAAATGATGTCTCGTGCTCCCTGAACCACTCTTTCACAATTGGAGCCAGATGAATCCTGGCATTGTCATCTTGGAATATGCCCTTGCCATCAGGGAAGAAAATATCCATTAATGGAATAACCTGGTCATTCAGTATATTCAGGTAGTCGGCTGACCTCATTCTTTGAGCACATACTGTTGCTAAACCTAGACTTGACCAACTGCAGCAATCCCAGATCATAGCACTGCCCCCACAGGCTTGTACAGTAGGCACTAGGCATGATGGGTGCTACACTTCACCTGCCTCTCTTCTTACTCTGATG
>NC_051432.1:798741-816446 GCF_001649575.2 Kryptolebias marmoratus
CTTCCCTCTTTCTCTATCTTAGTAATTATTACATCGGCTGTTTTAGTGGCCCACTGGTACCATTTAGAAATTCGGTACTGTTTAGTTTAGCTTTATCTTCCTGTACACTTAGTTTAGTTCTGTACATTTAGTCGTGCTTAGATCTGTTTAGTTTAGCTACTATTTTTGACTGTCTTAGCTCATGCTTAGATATGTCTGGTTTTACTTCGGCTGTATAGCGGGTATAGTTCAGTACCGTTAGTTTTAGCTCTTCCTGTACACTTAGTTTAGTTCTGTACATTTAGTCATGCTTAGATCTGTTGGTTTAGCTTAGCTTATTTAGACAATTAGTTATCATTGTATCTTGTACCTGTCTGTAATTTTGTTCATTATCATGGTCTGTAACTTTGTCTGTAATTTTGTTCTTGTGTTGTAAAGCACTTTGAGTTGCCTTGCGCTGAAAAGTGCTATATAAATATATGTACCTACCTACCTACCTACCTACTTACCTACCTACCTCATCAAACCACATGACCTTCTTTCATTGCCCCAGAGTCCAATCTTTATGCTCCCTAGCAAACTGAAGCCTTTTTTTCTGGTTAGCCTCACTGCTTCGTGGTTTTTTTAAAGCTACACAGCTGTTCAGTACCAATCCCTTGAGTTCCCTTTGTATTGTGCATGTGGAAATGCTCTTACTTTCACTGTTAAACATAGCCCGGAGTTCTACTGTTGTTTTTCTTCGATTGGATTTCACCAAACATTTAAGTGATTGACGATCACGATCATTCAGGATTTTTTTCCAGCCGCATTTCTTCCTTGAAGACGATGGGTCCCCACTATCCATCCAGTTTTTAATAATGCGATGGACAGTTCTTAACCCAATTTTAGCAGTTTCTGCAATCTCCTTAGATGTTTTCTCTGCTTGATGTATGCCAATGATTTGTCCCTTCTCAAACAGTAACATCTTTTCCATGACCACAGGATGTCTTTCGATATGGTTGTTTAAGAAATGAGAAGCAACTCATTGCACCAGTTGGGGTTAAAAAAACTTGTTGCCAGCTGAAACATAATCACTCATGCAGTAATTATCCTAATGGACTTGTACCTATTTGCTTAGTTAAATCCAGGTGGCAACGGTTTTTTTTTTGTCCAGGCAGTGTATATAAAAAAAATCTAGAAATCAAAAACATGAACAATTACATATTTTGACAGCTATTATGGGATGGTATTATGTTTTCCGATAAAACATTGGCAACAAATTTCTCTCATCACAAAATGTCTGCTAATGTGCATTTTGACTACCATATTTACACAGAAAATTAAGAGGTGGGTTAAATAATATTATTAGTTAAAATCACATGATGCCACTTCAAATATTGATTACAGATTAGAAGCAGGTCTAGAATATTTGGGGTGTCATATGTAAATACCTGTGCATTATTTCCTTTTTTTAAAATTTTTTGCTGTAGTTTTATCTCCAGTCCGATAAGTATTAAACTCTTTCTCCAAGTTCTGTTCATAACCTTTCCATAGAACTACATTAAAAATATATATGCTGTGATACAAATAGTTCTTGGAGCAAAACAGTAAAAAAGAGATCATATGTTGATGTAAGACAGGGCTACTCAACTTCAGTTGCAAGTGGACTATATATAAAAATTACTGGGAGTTTGAGGTGCCCACTGCCAAAATGAGAAGCTGGATGATTATGTTTTTGCGTATCTAAGAGTGTGTGTATACATTAGTGTTGGTGTCTGTCTGTTAGCAAATCTCTCATGACCCAATGGACAATTTTAATGATATTTGCAGAAAGTAATTATTACATGTACATCCTCAACTGATAAACATTTAGAGTCAACCCAATTCTAGATGGCTGCCACAGCCCACTGAATTTAAATCAAACAAGCAAAAAAAATGTCTATACCTTTATCTATTTTACAAATATGGCAGTATGAGACTGATCCCCGATACAGATTATACGAAAGTGTATAATAACATCATTAAACACCGGTTGCTGTAGACAAAATGAACAAAAAGTGCTTTTAAGTCCTTTTACTTTGAAAAAATTAAATTTCTAAATATACTTAACATCTCTGAAAGAGACATCTTGGCATTTGTAGTTTGCTTAGATAATGCCACATTTGCTGCTGTCTTCTATCTGTACTGCAGCCTTAATGCCTTTTGCAGGTCAAATGGATGGATAGATATTACTTATAGGTGCACATGTTTACCCACCCAACCCCTCTACTTTGCCATAGTTTACCAAAAATTGTTTGTTTTAAGGAGGCAGACTTCTACTAGCTTAGTATGGCACCCAAGGTATAGAAGTAACTATAAACTGCATTACATATTTTTAGCATCATATTCAGACAAATCAGTTGGAATGCTGGCCAAAGAAAATTGTAACAGGTGTTGAATAAGTCTGACGTAAAAGATAGGGGACAGGATATAGAATTCTACATTGTTCCACATTGTCCCATATTGTAATGATTTTGTAGATCAACGATCATTAAATGTCAGCATCTATAGTTATTTCCATTTGACCAAGTATTAAGTACTTTCGCAGTTTCCCACAGTCTGATGCAGGATACAACTGAATTATTGTTATCCATCCATCCATCCATTTTCTTTACCCGCTTTTCCATCGCAGGGAGCTGGTGCCTGTCTCCAGCAGTCGCTGTGTGAGGACACCCTGGACAGGTTGCAATTCCATTGCAGGGCCATATAGAGACAAACAAGACAAACAATCACTCCCGCTCTCACTTATTGCATTATTGTTATCAAACTTAAAATTCTAATGTTGTTTATTTTATCTAATATATTTCACATTTTCTTATTTAATATTTGAATTATTATTTTATTATTATTATTTTGCAATATCTGCAAAACTTTGTTGTGTTTCCTAAGGCCAGTGGACTGTGGCAGCCATCTTGAATTTAGTTGACTCCAAAAGTGAATCAAATGTAAATGTATACGCAATGATTACTTTGTGAGAGTTCATTAAAATCCAGAGACGTTTTGCAAACAGAAACACAGTTTACTCAGTTGCGGACATCTTGAATTGAGGTGATTTCAAATGTTCATCAATTGTAGATGTATATTTTTTTATTGATTACTTTCTGAGAGTTTCAATAAAATCTGTGTACTGGTCCATGATATATTTTGCCAACAGCCAGACAACCAAACACACATCCACACAATAAAACAATAAAATATAATGTCCTGACATGACAGCATTTTGCTGAATTACAATTAGAAATGTTGTAAAAATGATGAAGAACGACAGAAAACAACTTTTAAAGTTTATTCATGGTGTGGCTGCAAGAACATGTTAGTAGCTCTCTCTCATTACCTTATTAGAAGGAACAACTAATTTGTATAAACAACATTATATTTTTAAAGCAAACTTATATTGAGTTAAAAAAAACTTTAGGCCCGAGACCAATTTATTTGCTATATCACACATAATGGGGAGTTCATAGTGTTTTTAACACATGCCCAAAGACCTTGCAAAGACCATCCACATTCTGGATTAATTTTTAATGCTGTAGTTTGGTTGTCAGCCAGTGTGAAGGAGACCTCAAAGAGTTCAGAAGCTGAGGAGCCATGACAAATAACAAACAAACAAAAAAACTACAAAAAAAAGAAAAGAAAAAGAAACCGTATTAGATTTTAACATTTTTTTACAAGCTTTTATGATCAACTAGCTCAAATTATGTAGTCCTCTAACTCTACAGTGATAATCTGTGACGAAACAATGATTGGACCAGATGCAGCAAGTCTCCACTGATTGCTTTCAGAGAAGCCCAGTCTGAATATCTGAAGCTGTTCTACAGCCTTTTATTATTTCAACTTGATAAATATGGTTGATAAGTATGGTTTATGCAGTGTTTGCTTTAGTATGTTGATAGTTCAATAAAGTGATTAAAAACATTTTTGAACTTAGCTTCCATGATGGAGTAATGATGGAGTTTTAGAGCTGCTTTATTTAGGACAATGTTATTGTTCATCAGCCTTATGTGTTCATTGATGTAATACAACATACAAAAGTCTTGCTGTAGTTGCACAACTTACATCTAGAGCATAAATGCAAGCATGTAATCGGTCATTATTGTTATGTCTGCTACACTTAGGGTCATAGATTAGGCAGGAGGTGTGACTATAACATTATTGTTTTCAAAAGTTTGTATTTAGGATGTCCAGACAAGAATACGAGAGTGACATTTCAAGATTATTTCACTCTGGAACCTGTCCAAAAATACAATTGGATGCAAGGCTGAAACAATAAAAAAAAATGTTGCATATTCACAAAATGATCTGATATAATAAAATATTACTGGTTAAGTATCTCTTTGCCAGGTGGCACAGTGGCGTAGTGGTGAGAGCTGTTGCCTCCCAGCAAGAAGGTTGCAGGATCGCTTCTTGGCCTTTCTGGGTGGAGTTTGCATGTTCTCCCTGTGCACGTGTGGGTTTACTCCCACAGACTAAAAACATGCATGTTAGGTTAATTGATGACTCTAAAATTGTCCCTAGGTGTGAATGGTTGTTTGTCTCTATGTGGCCCTGTGATGGACTTGTGACCTGTCCAGGGTGTCCCCCGCCTCTCGGACAGTGACTGCTGGGGATAGGCACCAGCTCCCTGTGACCCGGAATGGAGAAGTGGGTAAAGAAAATGGATGGATGGAAGTATCTCTTTCTGTTCTTGATTCAAGCAGAGTTTAAAATAATGTGTATTTAAAACCAGCATGAAATCAGACGTTTCAAATCAATTGTCATTTGGTTCTCACCTGTCAGGAAACAGAGTGAATGCTAATGTTTCATCTCTATTTTTACAAGAACAAATATCAGCCTGTTGTCACAGTGACACATTGATCTGCTTTTGCCACCCAGCAGCATTCAAATAAAAATGTGTTAATTACCCCCAGTGAAGTTTCAGAAGTTTCAGACAAGGCAATTAGCACATTTTGCTGTTCAATAAATAGAGATAAATTACTGTTAAGCTTTGTTTTATATACGTTTCAGACTCAAAATACTTGTTTAAAATTGAACATGTACTGAGGTTTTGCAAATGAAACAACTTAAATCTTTAGGAAAATGTTTTTTGTTAATATGTTTTGTATCAGGTGTTAGGGAAAAAACCCAGACTGCAAACTCATGTTTTCTCTTCAAGAAAAACAACACTGATTTATTATAATAAAGGTGAAAACAATAGGCTGACAGGACAGCAAAAATGATAACCAAAGACTTAACACAGGGCCTCACGAGGCAACACAAGGAGAAGACCTGACTGTGGCATAAGACCAGCAATGAACCAGCGAGGATGAGACAGAGGTGACTGAAAATAAAGGGCAGAGGGTGAATGGGAGATTGACTACAGCTGAAGTGACAGGTAATGGGGAACAGGTGAAGTGGGAGTGGCAGGCTGACTGGGAAAGTACTGAGGTGACTGAGAGAGTAGAACCACACAACACATCACAAAGAAACACAAGGAACCAATCTAAACACAAGGACAAAAAGAAAACAAAAACATGAATATCAAACAAAGAAGACCAAAAAAAAAGAAACTCAAAATACCCAAATCCTGATTTTTGTATGCAAGTTCTGAATACAGGATTTCTGAACAATTGTTCCAGCTTCAACAGTCTGTACAACAGTTTGTGTACTTCTGTGATGTGTATCATCCTTACACAAATTCTTCATACTCTCGTGCAGTGATTCCCAGAATGAGGATGAGGGGCTGCACCTGCCTAAAGGAGGCACTAAAGTTTTAATGATACAGAGGCTGTCATTATGTTTTGAACATGAACAAATACTAACAAACAAAATGATTATTAAAAGTTATGGTGAAGAAGGAACTGAGCCAAAAAGCAAGGCTCCCAGTTTACTGGTCCGTTCCCATCCCAAAAGAACAAGATCCCAGAGAACAAAGGTAAATAGTGGTCAACTATGGTCAACATTCCAGATAGGTTGAGGGGCTCCGTCAACTGAGGGGAGTTTTGAGTAGAATTGCCGGTCGTTGCATCAAAAGGAGTTAGCTGAGGTGTCAAACATGGGATTATGATACCTCCTGGATGTCTCTTTCTGGAGGTTTTCAGACATATCACATTGGAAAAAGACCATGGGGCAGACCCAGAACTCTCTTGAGCACATGTGTCAAACTCCACTCCTTGGGGGCCGAACTCCTGCATGTTTTAGATGTGTTCTTGCGTTAAAACAGCTAATTTAAATGAAAGACTTGTGGACATGCCTCTAGAGAACTTGATGATTTGGCGAGGAGGTCATTAAACCATTTAAATCAGGTGTGATGGAGCAGAAAAACCTAAAACTTCCAGGACGTGGCCCTTGAGGCCTGGAGTTTGACACCCTGCTCTAGAGGGATAATGCATTCTCTCTGATCTGTGAATGTCTTGGGATCTCCAGAAAAAGCCATGGATGGATGGATGGATGGATGGTCTTTTTGAACCCCTGCACTAGTAAGAGTGTTCTGAATTCATACATATAAATTTAATTTTGCAAACTTCAGTGCAGTTGAAATTTTGAAACACCCCTTCAGCTGTCTGAAGACCCCTCAAAGAAGTTAGATTCTCTTGATTAGGAACCACTAGAGTAGAACTTTCTAAAACTAAGAAAGGTGATTTGAGTTTAGTAAAGTCTTACCGTGGCCCTCCACACACCCGCCTTTAAATTCACCTTCAAACCTCATGCCATCATAGCGAGTGAAGATACCGGCTCCTTGAAACTTCCCCTGCACAAATTCACCCTCATATCTAAAAAATAAACAAACAAAAAACAGTAGAGCTCTGTAGAAGTTTGTTTTAGAAAATATGTTTAAAATACAAAAGAACAAAAATGAAAAGGAAGCATAAGAAAATCTTTATTATCAACATTAGCAACAGCTAAAGCCATAAAAGCTGTCAAAATAGGCTTTTTTCAGTGTTTATGATTTAAATTTTGATGCTTTTAGCATAATTTCCACATCATGAAATAATTGTTTGGGGTTTAATGTAGCTCAGACTCATCCAGGATTTAGTAAAAACTGCATCATAAAATGATAAACATTCTTTGCCTTTGTTTACAAATTAATTCTGCAGTCTATTATGGAAGTTTTTCTGTTAGACTTTGGAATATCTCAGCACTTATTATTTGCAGATGATCTTAGTGTCACTCTCCACCACTTGATTTCCTCCCCCAAAATGACTCTGTCGACTCTTGTCCTTACAACTTTTAGTAGCCATTTCTTTTCAGAAGAAGAGAGAACTTTACCTTTTTGCTTTTGACCTGACATCTCTGATTCCACTGTTCTTTGTCTGACTGTTTACATCTGGGGATTATTTTACCAACCCAATATCCGCCGTGCTTTGAGACTGTCCAAAGTGTACTTGTCAATGTAAGAATGTAAACAAACGACTCTTAATTGTTGGCAAAAAAAACCCCTGACTTCTGATTTGCTTATTTATTACAAATTATGCAGTAGATTTTTAATAGGGAATGATGCCTATTTAATGGTTATTTATATTATAATTGATACTTTTTTACAAAAATCACAAACTTAAGAACATAAATGTGCTTATTTTGACAGCTATTATGGCTTAAAATTATTGACATTATAGTATGGACATTGGCAAAAACAATTTTACTCAAATTTTAAACTCTACCAAAGTAATAAAGTTTTACCAAAACATCCAAAATCAAATTTACCACAACACAATGAAAAAAGTATACAAATTACTCCAGATTCTGATACTATTAAGCTTTTTTTTTTTTTTTTTTAAAAAAAAAAGGAGAAACAGTGGAGAAGACTGGTATCACCAAACGTAAGTGATCCTCTGATACAATGTCAGACAGCTGAAAGTGCATGCAAGCCAAACTTCAGAGTGCAAAACAAAAACTACAAACAAAGACATTTCTAAAGAAATGTTGAGTGTGCCAATGCAGCCACTGCCAAAAAATCCAACACTTTTCTCTCAAAAAGTAGTTAAAGCCGCTGTTAGAGGTTAATTAGGGTCACCATGGTAACCACGCACCTGTGTCTCTCAAGCCCTGACAGTACTCTTAATAAGACAGACAGCCTCAAAGAAAAATTCATTATTCATGATTTACAATCTGTTCTGAAAGAATTCTTGAACTGTAAGATGCTACAACCAGGAGTCACTGGTTGTAGCACAAAGATAAAAATTTTAAAAATTATTTTAAAATTCATTTTATGTAAATGCTTGTGCAACAGTCCCTTATGTTTTTTCATTTACAGATTGTTTTCTGTCTGTTCACAGATTGACAAAACAAATGTAGTGATTGTGTTCAGTCAAAAAGAAAAAGACTAGCAACTGTTGGGTTCAACTTTAAAAGGAATAGTTTAAAGACCAAAGTGGATTACTGCCATCTGAAATCAATCACAATTTTATAATCCTCACAGTTTCATTTTAACACTATTTTATAAACTTTTACATTGCTGTTAGTTTGTCATTACAAGATTGTTTTCATAATACTCAGTGGTTATTCGCAAGTGCAAATAGTGGCAGCAGCTGGCTGTAGTACTTCCACTGCAACCTGAAACCCATGTTTTGTTTTGTTTTTTTTAATCATACACTTTTAATCCCCAACAGGGAAATTTATTCTCTGCATTTTTTCCATTGCACATGTGAGCACACACATTTGGAGAAGAGGACAATTAAGATGCTTGCTGACAGGCCCACAGTGGGCCTAAGGGAGGTGAAGGCAGATGTGGGTGCTTCACCTTCCCCAATTTTGTGCTGGTCTGGGGATTCAAATATGTGACTTCCTAAACACAGGCTCGCTTCATCTAACCTCTGCTCCACCACATACTGTAATGTGATGTAATGTAAAACTGACAGCAGTGTAAAAGTTTATACAATAACATTGATTTCAACCTTTAAATATTTTTGAGATCAAAGTTGCTTAAGGTCAGCAGAAAACCACTTTGGTCTTTGCCCTGCTCAGACTAGCCATTAGCTCATCAGTTCTTTCAGAATTAAATTGTGTTTCTCCAAGCTGAAGCTGCTCAAAGAGCTTTTTGCAACAGCTAAGAAATAAATTGCTCATAAACTTTCAACAGAACCACACGTCACCAAATCTGAACTATCCCATTATTCACTTTTATGCTTGGTGGTTATGGGATAGTTCAGTGGATCCTAATGACAGAATCCCATAAAAACATTTGATGATTGTTATCAGATTTATGAAAATAGTTTAATCCCAATCTGCATCACAGTTTATTAGGTTCTTCTTTCATCCATTCTCCAACTCTTCCCAATTTTCTTTTCATAAAATATAGCTTGTTAAAGTTAGCCCTATCATGCAGCCCCCATCAACTGTCAGATACTGTTATAGTAAAAGGTTCGAACACCCTCTTAAAATTTTACAGTTTTACATATCTGTATATAATACAAATTCTGGAACAACAAAACATGTATAATGGCTATGTAATTATTTATTTCACAAAATAAAGCTAAAATATTAAAGAAGTGTGTGTCAGGATTTGGGGTTTTCAATTCATGTTTCAGTTTGAGTTTATTTTATTTATCTTTGTTTAGTCTGGTCTTAGTTCAGTTCTTGTTCTTTGTGTCTTTGTTTCCTGTCATTATTCACCTCTCCTCAGTCAGTCACTTGTTTTCCTGCCACGCCCATCTCTACCTGCTCCTCGTTATCACTCACCTGTGCTCACTTCACCTAATTACTCTCTGTCTTTAAAACCCAGTCATCTCCTCCACTTACTCACTGGTTCGTTTGTCTATTTCCCTGATGTCTGGGTCTGCTTGTCTCCTGCCCATGTCCGTTTGGTTTTTGTATTTAGTTTGTTTTGTATTTAGTTTTCTTCTTGCTGCCTTGTCAGCATTTTGTTTTTGTGCTTTTTTTTAATTTTAAATAATTTAGTTTCTTTTCATCATGAGTCTGTGCTCTGGGTTCACCTCCTTTTCTTCCAATCATGACAATGTGGGAAATTAAGTCCACTCCATATGTCATTTTCTTGCAGAACCACCTTTAGCAGCAATACTTTTAGGTCACTGTCTTCAGTTTGACTTTATCGAATTCTCACCTTGTTGCGAGGGACTTTTAGTCCACTTTTGTTTACAACATGGCTTCAATTCATTGAGGTTTCTGGGCATTTGCTTTTGCACACCTCTTTAAAGGTCCAACCACAGCATTTCAATCAGGTTAAGGTCTAGACTTTGGTCTATTGATCTGTTACAGAACCTATATTTTTTTGTTTTCAGTCATTTTGTTGTAGATTTGTTGCTGTGTTTGGGATCTTTGTACTGTCATGGGGCCAGGTTTGGACCAAGCTTCAACTGAGAGACACATAGCATAACGTTTGACTTTAGAATACTGACATCATGACTGAAGGTGCC
The DNA here is from genome assembly GCF_001649575.2 of Kryptolebias marmoratus. Taxonomy (NCBI): domain Eukaryota; kingdom Metazoa; phylum Chordata; class Actinopteri; order Cyprinodontiformes; family Rivulidae; genus Kryptolebias; species Kryptolebias marmoratus. The sequence continues at coordinate 809,088 of NC_051432.1, forward strand.
CAAGCCCCATGCTCCAGCACTTCCAGAATCATTCTGTGTCAAACTTAAGATCTCACAGCACCAAAGAACAAAGACTCCAACAGGTTTACTTTTAAGAATTTCTTTATATTTTGTTCAATCTATCTTTGACCATTTTCTCAGTCTCTGCTGATAAAAAAAAAACATCCCCACCGCGTAATAATGCCACCACCATGGTTCATGCATCAGCATGATGAGAGTTGTTCTCCAGACATGATGTTTCCTTGATGGTCAAAATCTTATATTGTAGTTTATTCTGATCACAGCACTTTCTTCCACATATTTAGAGTCTCAAAAATGCCTTTTGGTAGATTCTAAACAGTCTGTCTTTTTTCCAGTCACTCTTCCATAAAGTCCAGCTCTATACAGCTTACAGTGGTCCTTTGGACAGATCCTCCAATCTGTGCTGAAGAGCTGCAGCTCCATCATTGTTATCTTTGACCTCCTGGATGGTTCTCTGATGCCTTCCTTACCTGCTCTATGAGGTTTGGTGGGTGACTCTCTTGGCATGTTTGCTGCATAGGCATTATCTTTCCATTTTCTAATAATGAATTTATGAAGATCTGTGGCATGTTCAGGTTATGGGATTCTTTTCCCAACCCAACTCTGATCTGTATTTCTTCATCACTTTGTCTCTGATCTGTATGGAGTTATGTGGTCTTCATGATGACTCTTACTTGGTAGTAGTTATTACTTAGAGGTGTTGCACTGCTGTTGATTTGGGGGGCTGTCGGAACAGGTGGATGTAAACTGAGATCATCTGACACTAAGATTTTCTTCACCTGGATCTTATTTAAAGCTGAACTGAAATCAAATCTCCAAAGATTTACATTTCATGAATGTTATTTAGTCAAACACATCCACACAACATTGTAGGGACCCATTAATCTGATCTAAAAGTGAAATAAACTGTTTTTAGCATTTAAGTCAATAATTTCCAAAGTGGGTGATTTGTGGGGTGGAGTGACTGTCCTGGGCTCATGACATGCTCTGTGCCCAGGCGGTCCGCTACTGTCCGGTTGTTTACTAGTGAAAATGGAAAAAGAAGCCTTTTTTTGAACAAGAAGCTGGAAAGTTTCATGCAAGTAATGGATATACAATCATATGAACCTCAATCAATGGCTGAATCTCCGGAATCAGATGAAAAGTCTTCAGATTCTGGTAATCACAAGGACCGTCATGGCCAACAAAACAACGTGCATAACAACAGTTGGGAACGTGGAATGGAACCCCCAGATCGTTGACATCAGCACAAAAAACTAAAAATCAATAACATGGGCAGGAGAGAGCTAACATTGCTAATTTGAAGCTAACCCGATGTTAACCAGATGCTACCTCGTAAACAACGTGAGCGCACTTGAGAGTAGCGTTTATGAACTCTCACACCAGAGTAAACTAATCAACAGCAGTTTCAGACTATGACATTTGTTTAATCACACATGGATTGTCCATATTTTTTCATCAATAACAAGCTGCTCTGATTCACAAACTGATCTCAGGTTGTCAGCTTGTAAGCAGCTCAGATCTTTTAATGACAGCATGCCTTCACATCCGGTTTGAAGTAAAACTTCCTGTTTCCTCTCTCCTTCTCTGTGGCAATGTCCTCCTCTCCATTTGCCTTTCTTTTAAAATTAAAAATTGTTGGTAAAAGGTCCTGTTTTTTTGGCGTGAAGCCAGTCCACCATATTAACGAGGGTCAAAGCTTGTTGTGCTTCCCTTTGAAGTGGTCAAACCCAAGTTCTGATAGTAATTCCCACATCAGAGCTTATGGACCCAAATATAAAGAAGGTTTTTATCTTTCAGGAAGCCAAAAAAATGATAGTCCAGTGGTATTTTCTAGCCGGTTCGAAGAATTAATTCAAACATACTGAAATATATTGTACCAGTATTTATCCACTCACTGATGAATTGCTGAACCTCAGCATCTCAGTAGTCATCACAGATCAAGGGAGTCACTAAAAAAAGCTGAAAACACCAGAGTTCTTCAATGTTTGGTTTAAAAAAAAAAAAAAAAAAAGTATCTTTTTTTTTTTAAATTTCACAATAATATTTTATGATTTTCTTTCAACTGATATTGGCTTCAAAACACTTTTTCGTTTAGCTTTATCTACTTATTATTGTTATATAAAACAAGTCCACGCCCATTTACTTAACTAATCTAGAGTATTTTGTGTAGGTCCATAATTTAGAATCAAAATAAAATTCCACGCTGTAAGGCAACACAAAAAAGAGAAGGCCAAGGAGGTGAATATTTTTGAAACCCACTGTAACTTTGGAACAATGTTTTTGAGAAGTTAAATAAATAAATTCAAATAAATAAGTAAATGAAAACAGGAACAAGAGGTGTGGCACAAACCTAGAGCCATCAGGAAAGACCAGCACCCCACAACCATTGAAGAGTCCATTCTCAAACTGCCCAGTGTAACATGTCCCATCACTGAAGGTCAGCTGTCCCAGACCATGACGCAGACCTGGAGGGAAAAAAAAAAAAAAAGACAAAAAGGTAAGAAAAAGCATTTGGAATCCAAACACATAAATGGTTATAATTCAGCCATTTTTTTTTTTTTTTACAGATATTGAGCTAAAGTTTGACAACATCATATTCAGAGTATTAACACATCTTGTGTGAGATCTTACAATTGTCAAGGGCCGAGGTGGAGAAGGAGGCAAACCCAGAGTGCAGACTTATTTCAAAACTGGAAATTTATTCTAAAATAATAAAACAAGAAAGCAAAAAGCTGACATGGCAGCAAAACAAACTAAAACAAAAATTCAAAAATGCAAACAATGGCGAGGCGAGACAAGACAAGACAAGACAAGGAACCAGAAACATGGGCAAATCAAGGACAATGAACCAGCAGGGTAGTGGAGAAACTGACCGGGTCTTAAAGCAGAGGATGATTAAGGAAAGTGGGCACAGGTGAGTGATTACAGCAGGTGGAGATGGGCCTGACAATTAACCAAGTGCAGACAGAGGTAAGGTGAATACTGATAGAAATATGAAGACAAAATAAACTTAAACAGAAAAGCAACCCATGAAACAAGAACCAAAACTAAGAATAAACTCAAAAATACAAGAGATCATGACAACAATATTGCATGAGATTGAGCATAATGTTTTCCAAGTCTGAATGAAACTATAACTCATTCATTTCTTATCAAAACTCTTGCATGAAAGGAAAAAAGGAGGGAAACATTCCTTCCTTCAAGAAATGCTAAGCTTTAATTTATTTATTTTATGAATTTGACCCTTCAACAAAAACAAAGTGGGGCATAGTTTTTTCTTCCCCTGAACACACTCCTGCCTCCTCCCTCACCATACTTTCTACACCCACTGTCACAAAGCTCTCAGATCATATCAAAATGCAGCATAATGACAGAAGATTAGCACAACACTTCCTCCACGGTTATTACGTCTGTTCTATCCATGGCCTTGTTGCAATCACAGTTGTAGTCTGTGTGAAACCAGATTTGCAAGTCGTGCTTCAGATTTGCAACAACTAAGCCACACTGGTAGGCGTGGGTTGCACGTCATGTGCTGCCACCCCACTCCACATAGGACCCTGATGCATTGCTACCATGATGATAAACCATCATGGCCTCAGTACAGAAGTTCATCATGCTGTATCACACATAATCGCGGACCCACTGCTATGTTCATACACACCTGAAGGCCTCACCAAGACCCTGCAAAAAACATTCAATAACTGGTTAATTTTTTTACGTCATAGAAGGGTCAACATCCAGCGTGAATATTCAATTATTTATATTCAATCAGTTATACACATATTCAATTAGTTAAAAAATGCAGAGGTACCAAATTAATTAATTGAAAAGACAAAAAATTAAAGGCAATACTAAACAGTCTAAAAGTTAATTAAAAGCAATAGCAAACAACTATGTCTTTAATTTAGATTTAAATGTGGTCAGATCAGGCTGAAGTCTAAGCTCCTTGGGCAGTTTGTTCCACATTTGAGGGGCAGTATTTTTTTATGTATTCTGTAAAATATTAGAAGTAAAAGGAGTATCTAGAGAACTGGGGTTATAGGCTGACATTTTTTAGTCTTTCTTATGACTTTTTCTAACAGCTGCATTTTGAACCAGCTGGAGATGTTGAAGTGTATTTTTTGGTAGACCATAAGGAAAAACTTATTTGCTCTGCTTTCACTTTTAGGATATTTTGAATTGGTTTTATGGATAAAACAATTAGGAAAATGTTGGCAAGACCTTAACTTAAACTTCAAAACATATCTTCCCCTTAATTCTCTGGAGTTTCTGTCCAGGAGGATGGCAGTTCATGCAGACAGGGAGTTAAAGATGTAAACCTTTGTTGTTGTTTTTTCCCCAGCCTTATTAGCAGACCTGGCAGGAATTAGAACAATAAATAAATGTAAGGTACAGTTAGGGACATGAAGAAGGTCCTGGTATCTTCCTAGTATAAAAATAGGATTTGGAGAGAGCACACCGAGGGTAATGAAACTAGAAAGAGTAACAGAAGATCTGGAGGGGGTGGTAGGGCTGAGAGCAGACTGGGATTTACTAGAGGAGGGTGCTTGGCAGGGGGTGAGGCAGGGGTGAGGCCAGAGAGTGTCATCCCTTGCTTGGAGCTAATGGCAAAGCAAATTAGGCAGTCCATCTGTCAGGGCTGCTTAAAGAGCTGCTCTCTGCCTAATCACAGTGGGGTTTTCACGGGAGATTTGGAAAAGAGATTTGGCCGAAACTAAATCTGAAGCTCTGCATTCCGTCATCATCGTCTTTCCTTTCCTGAAACATCCAGCATCGTTTTATGCTTCAGTTTGTGTGTCCAGAAGCAAGGCTCAATACAGGGAAAATTGTCCAAAAGCACCTCAAATTCAACTTTTTATCATGCAGCAGTCCTGACTGCTGGGATTTAAAACTCTGTGAAGTAAAAGAGGCTGCAGTCATCTGGCAACAAACACCTGCAGCAGTGTCTTACACCACACATGACAACAGCTGTGTCAAAGTGGGAAAGGTGTTATTTAATATTATAAAATTAGGTGGCAGCAGTTTACAAACTAACAAAGCTAACGGTTGATCTTCACTAAAAGTGCAGTTTATTTCTTAGGCAAGAGACAGTCACTTCCTCCTCATCGCCTCTATTCAATCCCTGTAGGCTGGCTCTAATCTGTCTTTCAGCTTCTTTGTAACGCCTCTTTCCTTGAATGCAGGATCGTGGTTTCTGGCTAATTACGGTTTAGCTGAATTTGTCCAGCTCTTATGTCAATCAATAGCGGTAATGCATAGATGTTAAATGACCGCATGGGCAAAGAACTGTTGTAAATGGCTTCTGGCTGTGCCTTGACTGCTGTGGATGAACAGGTCCTACTTCCTGTAACTTGATAGCCCCCAGGCTTGTCTTTAGCCAGAGCTTGACTGAATTATTCATGTGACACAAAAGACCTCTGTCTGACACACACCTACATGTTTGTGTGCAAACACTGACTTTGCATGCAAAGATGCAGACAGTCTGTGTTCATGACAACACCAGGCAAACACACGCGCTCACTTGCACACAATAACATGTTACTGCTGGCAGTGTTAATTCAACATTTCACGCTCAAAAAGAACAGGATGTGTAATCACACATATTTTGGATGTGGCAGAAAATAATAACATCTTAGGAAAAGGTAAATGAAGTGCTACAAAATTAAATCCCTGCAGAACTTCAGCTCTGTTTATGCTTGGAGATGTACATAAAAAGAATGCTTCTGATATTATCTCTAAAACGATATTTGTTGTCTTATTGTTTACCATTATGGGTAATTTATTGACAGAAATGCTACATAAAATTCATGAAAGAAATGTGAAATATCATAAATATAAGAATGCTTTGTCCCTATGCATTTAGACTGACGATGTATGTTACTATGGCAGCCAAGATAGGAAAAAATAGACAACCATTCATCCATTTTCTTTACCCGCTTTTCCTTTCCGGGTCATGGGGAGCTAGTGTCTATCACCAGGAGTCACTTAGGGAGAGACGGGGTACACCCTGGACAGTTCGCAAGTCTATCACAATTAGACACTGGTTTAAAAATATTCTTAGCACAAAATGTAAGGAAATTTGTGCTTAGTTGAGTATTTCTTTGTTTTAACAATGCTTCTTGGCAATAAATCTAAAAATAAACAATTGTAAAATGATTGCATTCATAAAGTAGTTTCATTTACTTCATACTTCCTAGCCCCCCTTCAAGTGTGAAGGGGGGCTAGGAAGTATGATCAGTCATGGTCTTACACACCAAACTCCCTCATCCATGTCTTTATGGACCATGCTTTGTGAACTGGTCATGTTGGAACAGGAAGGGGCCATCTCCAAACTGTTCACACAAAGTTGGGAGCATGAAATTGTCCAAAATGTCTTGGTATGCTGAAGCATTAAGAGTTTCTTTCACTGGAACTAAGCAGCTAAGCTTAACTCCTGCTAAACAACCCCACATCATAATCCCCCCTCCACCAAACTTTACACTTAGCACAATGCAGTCAGGCAAGTACAGTTCTCCTGGCAACCACCAACCCCAGACTCATCCATCGGACTGCCAGACATAGAAGTGTTATTTGTCACTTCAGAAAACACATTTCCACTGCTGTGGAAGTCCAGTGGCAGTGAGCTTTACACCACTGCATTAAATACTTTTCATTGCACTTGTAAGGCTTGGATGCAGCTGCTCAGCCATGGAAACCCATTCCATGAAGCTCTCTACACACTATTCTAGAGCTAAATAAAAGCAACATGAAGTTTGGAGGTCTGTAGCTATTGATTCTGCAGAATGTTGGTGACCTCTGTTCCTTATGTGCCTCAGCATTCACTGAGCCTGCTCTGTGATTTTACGTGGCCTACCACTTTGTGGTTGAGTTGCTGTCATTCATAAGTGCTTCCACTTTGTTATATTACCACTAACAGTTGACTGTGAAATATTTAGTAGCGAGGAAATTTCATGATTGGATTTACTGCACAGGTGACATCCTGTAATGGTACCATTCTGGAATTCACTGAGTTCCTGAGAGTGACCCATTCTTTCACAAATATTTGTAGAAGCAGTCTGCATGCCTAGGGGCTTGATGTTATACACCTGCAGCCATGGAAGTAATTAGAATACCTCAACTGAGTGATTTGGATAGGGAAGTGAATACATTTGGCAATATAGTGTGTATATATATATATATATATATATATATATATATATATATATATAGGTGCTGGTCATAAAATTAGAATATCATGAAAAAGTAGATTGATTTCAGTAACTCCATTTAAAAAGTGAAACTTGTATATTATATTCATACATTACATACAAACTCATATATTTCAAATGTTTATTT
>NC_051432.1:818005-854777 GCF_001649575.2 Kryptolebias marmoratus
TATATATATATATATATATATATATATATATATATATATATATATATATATATATATATATTTACTTTGGACTTGATAAGTGCAGCCAAATGGTCTCCAAGAGATGCAAGGTGATCCCAACTGAAGGGGTTGAACTACATGAAGGCAAAATTGCAGATGTCCAGGACAGCTACAAGTACCTTGGAATTTCGCAGACAAATGGCAACCAGCATAAGGCCACAAGGAAGTCAGCCACAACCAAGTACCTACAGAGAGTAAGGCAGGTCCTGAAGAGCCAGTTGAATGGTAAGAACAAAGTCCAAGCCATCAACACATATACGGTGCCAGTCATTAGATACCCTGCTGGTATAATAACCTGGCCAAAGGAGAAGATAGAAACCATTGACATCAAGAGATGAAAGCTCCTCACAATGCACAGAGGGTTTCACCCTAAGTCCAGCACCCTGAGACTGTATATTAAGGGAAAAGAGGGAGGCAGAAGACTAGTGAGCATCAGCCACTATGCAGGATGAAACAACCAAGATCCTGGAGTACATCAAGAAGAAAGTCCCCAATGATGATCTGTTAAGTGAATGTCTCAGACAGCAGAAACCCAATGTGGAAGAGGAGAAAGAGGAACCATCATGGAAGGACAAGCCCCTGCACAGCATGTACCACCGGCAGATTGAGGAAGTGGCTGATATCAACAAGTCCTACCAGTGGCTAGAAAGGGCTGAAGGACAGCACAGAGGCACTAATCATGGCAGCACAAGGGCAGGCCCTCACCACAAGAGCAATAGAGACTGGGGTCTATCATACCAGACAGGACCCAAGATGCAGGCTGTGTAAAGATAACCCTGAGACAGTCCAGCACATAATAGCAGGATGTAAGATGCAGGTAGGCAAAGCATACATGGAACACCAAAACCAAATGGCTGGAATAGTGTACAGAAACATCTGCACAGAGTATGGACTGGAAGTCCCACAATCAAAGTGGGAGACTCCACCTAAGGTCGTGGAGAATGGCAGGGCTAAGATACTGTGGGACTTCCAGATCCAGACTGACAAACAGGTGTTGACTAACCAACCAGACATTGTGGTGACAGTAAGATACAGAATAAAGCAGTGGTGATAGATGTAGCAGTCCTAAATAACTGTAACATCAGGAAGAAGGAGCATGAAAAGTTTGAGAAATACCAAGGACTGAAAGAGGAAATACAGAAGTTGTGGAAAGTCAAGACCTCAGTGGTACCAGTAGTCATCGGAGCACTCGGTACTATGGAAGAGTGGCTCCAACAGATCCCAGAAACAACCTCAGAGATCTCTGTTCAGAAGAGCGCAGTCCTAGGAACAGCTAATATACTGCGTAGAACCATCAAGCTCCCAGACCCGAGCTTGAAGTGAAAGTGGAACGGCCCATGTGGAACAAAGAGGGCAAGAATGGAATTTTATTTATATATATATATATATAAATATATATATATATATATAAAGGTAGTGGAGAATGACCGAGCTAAGATCCTGTGGGACTTCCATATCCAGACAGACAAAATGGTAATGGCGAACCAACCGGACATTGTGGTGGTGGATAAACAACAGAGGAAAGCAGTTGTGGTGGATGTAGCAATACCGAGTGATTGCAACATCAGGAAAAAGGAGCACGAGAAACTGGAGAAATACCAGGGCCTCAGAGAGGAACTGGAAAAGGCCTGGAAGGTAAAGACCACAGTGGTGCCTGTGGTCATCGGGGCCCTAGGGGCAGTCACCCCAAACTGGAGCAGTGGCTACAACAGATCCCAGGAACAACATCAGACATCTCAGTCCAGAAATGTGCAGTTCTAGGCACAGCCAAGATACTGCGCAGAACCCTCAAGCTCCCAGGCCTCTGGTAGAGGACCCGAGCTCAGAGGATGAAACAAAGACCACCCGCGGAGGGTGAGAAGGGAAATTTTTTTTTTTATATGTGTGTGTGTGTGTGTGTGTGTGTGTGTGTGCATACATACACCATGAGTTTTGCCTCGTAGGAGTAGAAAGTCTTATATACTTCTCACTTGTGCGCTACACAAATATCAAGTGTGGAGTAACTGTATAGTGCTTTTGAGGCATGTGAATTATACAATGATTGTGCTGTCATTGCAAAGCCACTACTAACCACCTGACTTGGTTAAGCCATATTTGAGAAGTACAGGTTCATATCATATGCATTGTATGAGTTCTTGATTTTTCACAAGACTCATAAAATTTGCATGTGCAGGAGCAAGGAGCTCGACGGCCGGTCAGCACTTTCCTATGGCACTAAATACATGCAAGTGACATACAAGTCTCAAGAACGGTTTAGCCAATGTTTTACTGAAAACTGCTTGTAAGAGTACTTGTGGTGGATTGTGAGTGAAGCTTTGGTGAGATGGCTATCATAATGCTCTTTTGCTCTTAGTAGTTGCCAAAAAAAAATTCCCAGATGTTTTTATTGCATCCACAAGATGGTCTTTTGAACCCTCAACATGCTCTGGACACAACTCTTGTGGACTACATCAGGATAGAGCTACGTACTAGAAGATCATGCTATTGATTCTTCATTAAAACTAATAAGAAACTATTGAATATTTATGCTTGATTAACTTCACACTTTTTTACTCTTTGCGTTCTTAAAAGCACACAGACCACCGAGCATGTTTTGTTATTCGATTAGTTGCGTCCACAAAAGCCAGAGCACAGCTCGCTACGTTATCAGTTCTAAACCAACAACTCTATTTCTATTTATTGTTGATCTAGTGGATACACACAGCTCTTTTTTATTAACATTTTAAAGCTTGCATTACTTCTTTGGCCTTTTATTTCATACACTTATTTTGCAGCAAAAGCCCTGGTTCTATTGCTGGATTTTGGGTCGATCTCAAATGCACATTCCTTGACAACTAGCACATCCTACATCCACTATATCATGTCTGTGGTATCATGTGTACGCTATGTTGTTTCCACGACCTTGTCAAGATCATCGTTGTAACCTGGGCATGAGGCCAGAGGGCCAGTCCTGCTTCACATTCTCAACTGACCAAGTCACGGTGGTGTGTATAGGCCTCACATCATGGATACACTTCCACTCCTGCCAACAAGCTCCATTCAGGACATGACACACTGCTACCACTCTGATAAGCCACCACAACCTTGCTATAGAGGTTTTGTGCATGCTCACATCCCCCCATGACCTATCACACTACACTTGATGACCCCACCAAAACCAAGCAAATACCATACATGTTTTTTATGTTCCAGTGGGGTCATCATCCATGAGAAGGTGGCCTTACTCTGTACAGTTTTAGAGTTGTTTCTGATATTTAACACAGCATGCTAATGAACATGTCTGAGAAATAGTGGAATTCAACATATGTAAATATATGGCTCTTTGGTTATAAAATAACATTTCTCACAACCATATTTTATAAATGTCAAGTTTTCACGCTAACGATTTCTAGCATTAGTTTAGACCGTATTGCATTTATCTGCAAGATTAACCCAGAAGTCTTTTATTGTAAGAAAAATATTAATCTGAGGAACAGAAACAGAGCATGTGTACGATAGGGATATGACAAAGACTAAATTAAACCAGGATGCTTAAGTAGATTATGGTGGGTGAATAGTGAGTAGAGGCAGATGAGCTAATTAACTGATAGAAGCTGGGTGACACTAAATAAAGAGAGGCTTAGGGAAACAGGCTGAGACACAATGACAAAATGAACTAACTCCAAACAGAAAAACTGCAAAATATAAATAAAGTATCAACAGAAAAAACAAAATAACTTCAAAACCCACAATCATGACATTATCTTCGTATCTTGGATTTTTATTTATTTATTTTTAAACATTACTTAGTATCAGGAGTATCAATAACAACAGAGATGTTTACATGTGAGAGCAGCTGACTAAGCTTTTCAAAACTTTTTAAAGCCTCCCACTGGACTACACAGTTGAAGCACCCCAGTACCACCAACAGCAGATTTTCTTGCTACTCCATCCAAGTGACAGAGCAAAATGATTACTATGTCAGATTATGTTGTGTCTTATTAACAATTTAATATTTCTCAGACCAAATGGAATGAGCTTGCAGGCAAAAAAGGCCCAGTGCTCAGCAGTTGATGATCACTGTCATAGCAGAAACTTTTGTTTTACTGTCTCTATCCTGTTACAGTCAATATTTCTGGTGATTTTCAGACAAACTTCACTCATTTAGCATCCCCACAAGGCGCCACAAAAAGGAGCAACGCCGGAGCCAGAGAAAACTGTGTAGAGCTTCTAAATTTATTATCCAAAATATTGATATTTGGCACCACACACCAATTTTCTGTCATAAAAATATGTATATCTTCCTCTATCAATATTTTTGTGATGTCCTTAATAAAGAGACTTTAGAAAAGTTGTTGGCTTATTCATATTTTAGGTTTACCTTTCTGTTTATTTAGTTCTAAACATATCTTATTTAAACTGACAGGCAGGAGAATTTCTTTAGACTGTCAGAGCAAACTGCTTTCTAAAAACCCTGGGTAGTCTGCCTGCTAATGAAAACCCTGGCTTCTGATCAAAAGACCCACAACAGCTGCTCTGTTTCTGTATTTCTGTGTTGAATATATGTGCATGTATATGTTTTGAATTTATTTTAAAGTGAACTCAAATAAATAAGAAGTAAAATGCGTCAAGAAGAAATCCTGCCAGTTCCAAACAGGCAGCGGAGAGGTGGCTCTATCTAAGGACCCAGTGAGCTTAAAAAGTTCTCTCAATACTGCTGTTGCTGTGACATAAAAACAAGTATAACAAAGAATAGCTGTGCATCTCAGCCAAACCAGCCTAACAGTTTTTTACTAATTGTGCAGAGAACATATGTTTCCACTTGCAGCATCTTGGCTGCTTCGGTGCCAAACTTTTGTTCTTTGTTTAACCTTATTTTAAAAAGGTCATCTAAGTGTTTTTGTCAAAGTGCAAATACTGATGCAGGTAGTGCAATATGCTGTCTCTTAAGGCTCCCTGGCACCAGATGGTCTCTGTGTACATGTCTATGTAGATTGGTTACTGTCTTTAGTTTGTCACCTTTCCTTTTTTTTCTCCTGGCTGTTGCTGCTGGTTGCTGTTAAACACAATCTGTTTGTGTGTGAGTACAGGTTTATTTAAAAACAGCTTTACTTGTTGCAACTCACTCAAAGAACACCCAGCACTCTCTTGACTCTCCAGTCAAACAAGAAATAAAAGCTGACAGTTAACTATATTTTGTCATGTTTACTGACATCCTCTATTATCCATTTATCATAATAGATATCCTCGAGTGAGGGTTCAGACCAACGGCAGTTCTGTATAATAAAAATGAAGAGGTTGCAGTGGTGGTGGTTGCGTTGGGGGATGTTTAAGGTGCCAGAGGGACAAAAACTGCTACCCACAGGAAATCCAGCTGAAAGAGCAAAGTAATGTGTTTAAAGGCTTACAGTGCACAAAACATCAGCACAATGACAATAGAGGTGCAACATTGTTCTCATACTCACAACCTCACCTCAAAACACACATACACTAATCTCATAATTACAATGAGATTAAAAATAAATAAATGTGTCAAACTATAGTGGCATCTCTTTGTATCTTTGTCAGCCTTTTATTTTGCTCTCTCTTATGTTAATGATCTCATTGTTTCATATTTTCCTAACAGAGCACTTTGTTCTCAAACTGTAGGTTTACTTGTGGTTCCTAGAGTTTCTAATAGTAGAAAAGGAGGCAGAGCTTTCAGTTCTCAGGCTCCTCTCTTGTGGAACCAACTTCCAGTTTCTGTCTGTGAGGCTGACACTCTGTCTACTTTTAAGACCAGGCTTAAGACTTTCCTTTTTGATAAATCCTATAGTTAGGTATTGCTTTGGTTTTCTGAGCTATCCCTTAGATATGCTGTTAAAGGTTTAGACTGCTGGAGGACAAACTGATCACATTTTCTCACTCTGCTGCTGCATTGATTCACTCGATTCTTCCTGTTTATAAATGCAATTATTGCTGTCATTAACATGTGTCTTGTTTGTTTGTTTGTTTGTTCCTACAGAAAGTACACATGGACCAGTCCTTTTGTGTTTCTTTGTGTTTCTTTCCTGTCCTCTCAAACCCCACCCAGTTGAGGCAGACAGTAGCTCATCCTGGTTCTGGTTCTGCTGGTGGTTTCTTCCTGTAAAAAAGGAGTTATTCCTTTCCATTGTCACCAACATGCTGCTCAGGATGGGGCTTTGCATCAAATGTAGTACAAACAAATTTATCCACATCTGTAAAGTATCAGTCAGAGGTTTTACAAGGTACAAATGTACAGGTCCATCACAATTAACAAATAATTGTGATTGTACAGAATCATCATAAACAACTACATTGTCCTGTGAAGCATCTACTTGGTTACCTGTTTTACATACTCTGCTGATGTCCATAAAACTGCTGAGGATACAACGCAAGATGCTTTTCATCACATGGCAATTAAAACAAGCCAGTATCCAGCGATGCTGAGTCATGACTCGAACCAAACATCAGAACTCCAAAAGTCTGAACTAAAGCCAACAGCTGTCACATTAATGAAACACCTTCAAGATGGTGGTGAACTTTTTTGTACAGGAATGTGTTACATTAGTAGTATGTAGATGGGAGGGATTACTTTGGTTTAAAATAGTCCAGAGGACGGAAACAATTTATGTTCTCAACTTTTGAGATGAGCTCCACCACCCTTCTGTCTCTTCATGGTCTCATGGCCTCCTCCAGTGTTTGGTGCTTGACTTAGAGATACGTTTAAAGATTTTGTATCTGATCAAACTGAATGAAGACCTGTTGCTACCAAATTACAAATAAATTGTTTACAGACTTTTCCCGTGACCATTGGGCTGCTTTCATTTTCTACAAAGCAGTAATGTTGACAGACGTATAACTGAAAACCATAAACCTGTAAATGTGATGCATGTACTCAGTGACCCCAATACTGACCAAAGAGTTTTTTTTTTTCAAAATGTTTAAAAAAAAAAAAAAACTCAAAGAGTTGCCAATTTCATATTGAAACTGAACAGGAATCCAAGAAACGAAAAAATAAACAGACTGATTTGGAATAAAAGGTACCAAAACGTATAAAAAAAACCCATATAGAAATCATGTAGAAAGTTAGATATAAATCAACATCTGAAGGCACAGTTTCTTATATTTTTATTGACCCTTGCAATATCAGGTCAGTCCTCAGACTATTGACAGTCCTTTTTCTGTACTGTTCAATTATTATTTTTGAATTTCTCAAATAACCTATATAAATGAAGGAGCATGGCACACAAAGTCAACCCCCATTCAACAAGCAGAAATGCATGAAGAAATGTAAAAGGCAGAATGTGAAAATAGGAAAAAATATATGTAATAAATGCCTACACAGAGAAAACCTAAATCATAGATACAATTGTATGTAATATTTTCTGATCTAATTAATGTATGTCTTTATAAAACTGTATATTAGGGAACATTTACTAGTATATTAATTAATTTATGAACCTATCTGCATTTTAGAAGTGTACTTTTTGTTGTTTGTTTGAATTTTCATGAAATGAAAGAAATGCACTGAAACTGAGTTCGCAGATACAATCAAAGGAATTACTAGCCCCTGAATGGGCACAGTATGAAAAGAGTATAACATTTTTCTTGTGCACAGGGGGCTCGGGGGAAGGTGAGTTGTAATGTCTAACGTGACAGAAAACAGAGAGCAGGTTGAATGAATAAATTATGTTTGTGAACGTGATGGAACCGACTAAATGCAGTAAAGGCTGGACAGAACAAGGCTCATCAGGTAAAATTCAAAGTGGAGGAAGCAACTTACAGAATGTCTCATTATTCTTGTTGCCGAGGAATTTACAGCTGTGTTTGGGCTCATCAGATGCCTCGGTAATGTAAAATTATGAATAAGCATACTGATATCTAAACAGTCTAAAACATTTGCACAGTGGTGTGTTGATGTTAGAAATTAGGGTATCGAACACTTCAATACTAAAAGAAAGTGGTCCATACTGAAGAGAAGAACTATCCCGGACAGTTATCTGTTAATGACCTCTGTCTTTATACAAATACTTCCTTTCATACCCTTTTTGCTGCTTACTTCCACAAGGAAGTTGCCACTGTGACATTGTGCCGTCACTTTCAAATAATTTAGTAAAGAAAACTGTGGTTATTCCATTTATTTAAGTTTTTTTTCCTTTGTAGACAGTATGAACCCTTGATATTTCATGTTTTGTCTTCATTTCAGCCCAACAACATGTGGAAGTTTTAGGGTTTGTAATGAGGTAAAAAAAAAGAGAAGTTGAATCCAAACAAGCAGTTTGAGCAGGTAATAAGTGATGATTTGGTGTAAAAACAGCATCCACAAAGAGTTTCAAGAGTAAAAATGGGCAGAGGATTTTAACACTACTTTCTTAACATGTGTGACCAAATCACTGACCTGACTGAAAATTATTGTACTCGAAAGATCAGAAGGATTTATGAACATATTTCTCTGTATGTATAAGATCAATAATGCATTTGATTAACTGGGAGAAATTTTATTGCTTATAGGACAATAGTGCAAGCCAAAACTGGACATTCAGAAGACACTTTATTTACTGTTATTGCTCACCAAAAAGAAACAATGTTTTTACCTGTGTTAGTGTGCACTGTGTGTGTGTTTGACTGTCTGTTTCCAAAATAACTCAAAAACCACAGGACGGATATTAATGAAATGTTCAGATAGTAATAACTAGATATACAACTACAACTGATTAATTTTTGGAATCAACCTGATTCAAGATGACTGCCTCAGCTAAGCAACCTTAGCAAACACAGAAATGGCTATAACAATCAGTTTTACAAATATTGAGCTAAGATAGATCAAGCATTACTTATTGCACAAGATCTTTGCTTAAGACTTTGACATTAACTGTTGGAGTCAGCACTGTTTGCCTGTTTGTCTGCATTGTGTGTGTGTTTGAATGACTGTTACCAAAATATCTCATGAACCACCAGATGGATTTTATTGAAATTTTCAGAAATAAATTATTGGATGTACATCTGCAACTGATTAAAATTTGGAATCAACCCAGTTCACAGCTAATCGACCTTAGCCAAAATAAAAATGGCTATAACTTCAATTTTTCAGATACTTTCAGAGTTCAAGTTAATGTGGACTCATTCACTACTCAAACTCCAGCGCTAACACATCTTGTGAGATCTTGCAATAATGGACCTGTTCAATAAGGTTATTTTTCAAGTTTGACAAAAAAATGGCTTTAGCTGTCACTCAGTCTAAACCTCTGGCACAAAAGTCAGTGTTTTTAGAATGTGTTGTAAGCCTGAATGTAAATGAAAATGAAGTAGATGAGGCACTACAAGAAATATGTTAGTTCCATACTGTCTGTAATGAAAATAAAAAAGTAAACAGAATTGGTGTCGAGAAATTAGAAATTAGAAAAATTACATCTGCTGCAATTTTTGTTGAAAGTGAACTGTTTTTGTGTTGTTGTTCATGTTAATAACTGTTGATAATAGGATTGGTTCAGGCTACCTCTATTTTGCTTTCTCTATAAAAGAGCATAAACCGTGAAAAGTGAGTAAGGAGGAGACTAAACATAACTGTGGATCAAGAAATGTCACAAATTTGTTTAATGTCCAAAATGATGTTGACAGGTTCTGAGTGCTCCGTGTATGCTCCTGCAGATTACCCTTATTAAATTTAAGAGCATTTTCTCTCATTATGCGGTATTTCCATGAGCTTGGCCCCTGCCTTGTGTGTTACTGTCTAATCACATAATAATGTCTGTGCTATTCATGCAAATGCAGCCAGTGATGGAGGATGGGAGGCAGATGGAGCAGGTGAGTCTTGCCTTCTTTCCACTCCCCGTGGTACTCCTCTCTGCTGGAGTAGGTGAAGGATCCTCGAGTCAGGGTCATGGGTCCTGCTGGCATTCATGTCAACACACAATAAACATCATCAGGAACGGGAGCTTTTCACTTCAAGCTTTGACATTTTGACACGCGCACAGGAACGGAGCTGCACGTTCTGTCAGCACACTGAGGGTTATTGTTAGTTCTTAGATACGGCTGAGTGCCTTTGGAGCAGGCAGCCTCAGATCATACAGCCTGGAGCTGAGCAGGAACTACAGAAGCCGGCTACGGCAGATACAGTGAACATGGGTCAGTGTAGCATCTGTTCAAATTCAGGCTCCACTATCCAGCAATCAAGCAATCAATTAAAATGAATGCTGGAATTTTACACTCCAATGTCTTTTTGTATTTGATCCACCACACATATTCTGAGTGTCAACAGATTCCCTTAAATTTATGATTAAAATTTGGAGACAATTCTGCATGTTTGTTTGCAAAATATCTCATGAAGAAATTAATGGATTTTAATGAAACTTTTCGGAAGATAATCACTGAATGTAGGTCTACAATTTAATGAATTTTGAAAGAAACTCAAATCAAGATGGCCACCACAGCCACTTGGCATTAAGAAACAAAAATAGCTACAAGTCAGTCAGGTTTACAAATATTGAGCTACTTTGAGGTGGTAGTAGCTGACAGTCACCCTCTACACACAGTTCTAATCCTACATATTGCAAATGATCTTCATTTAAAACTTAGCCAACAACTGTTGGAGTTGACCCTGTCTGTCTGTTAGCAAAATATCTTGTGAACCACTGGACGGAGTTTAATGAAAGTCTCAGAAAGCAATTACTGGTTGTACTTTTACGACTGATTAACTTTTGGAGTCGACCCAAAATTAGGATGGCCACCACAACTAATCAATCTTGGCCAACACAAAAATGGCTATAAATCAGTCAAATTTACAAATACTGAGATCAGGTTTGTTGGGGTTGTAGCTGAGAATCATTTACAACAAATAGTCCAAGCACTAACAGATCTCACAATACCACCTTAGGTCATGTATAAAATTGTTTTTAAAGTTTTGACCAAAACGGCTATAAGTCCATCTTTTCTCAGTATAAGATGATTTTTGTTTAAAACTTTGTCATGAAACATGGTGGGTGGAATGCATTATGTGAAAGAATACTAGGCTTTATACTTTATATGTTTTTTCAAATTCTGTTTTACTTGTATAACTCTTACAGCTTTTTAGTCAACACATTCAGTATTTAAATGTGCTCATAAATAAATTGAACTTGAATTGACATGTTTACAGTGCTGACAACAGGAATTCACAAACAACAACACAGCTGGTTTCATTGGTAAAATTATATGACTTGTTGTTTCAGACATTTTTACATATTTAGGAGTTCAGGAAAAGAACAATTATAACTGAGCAGCTCTACCACTTGTGCTTTTTGTTATTTGTTGTATTTAAGTTTGTCTGTCAGCATCTCAGTGCCTGGAAAAAGTATAGAACAAATCACAGACTCTTGTATATTTGAATGTAATAAAGTAATTGAAACATAGTTATTCTGAAATCCTAAAATCATCATATCAAAGTGGAACACATAACGTTAAATCTCTACTTCTCACATATTTTTTATCATAATTTTCTGGTATTGGTTAAGCAAGTTTGCTATGTAAACTATTGTTTTTTGTTCAGTCTAAGGCTAACAGCGGTTTTATATTTATTCAAGGCTGAAAAAAGTCTTATTTGTTACTTGAGTAAGTAAATAATTTCAGCCTAACTCAAATATTATTCAACAGCTTGTTAACTGTGGCTCTCTGCAGTCTGTGGGTTTGATATTTGGTAATTTAAAAATGAAGCTGCAGAAAACAGCTCCCCGCAGAAGCATCAAACACATTAAAGCAGCTCAGACAGAAAACGTCCACAGCCCGTTTATTAGGCTGAAGAGCTGCTGAAATGCCATCAGGCAGAGTCAGACTGTACTGGAGGAGGAGTGTGTATCCCTCCATCTAATGTTGCCACAGTAACGGCGCCCTAATCCCTTTCATCCTGCCGGCATGACGCTGTCAGCTTCCAAAACACACTCACGCGCGCACAGAAAACAGCCTCACAGGAATAATAATAAGAGTTTACCTTCTTATTAAAGAGTAACGCAGACCCTTTTTCTTTACATCGCTGAAAACAACACTGGGTTGAAGGATTTCTGCTTCTCTCAGCGACTATTTAGGTTTTTTTCTTAGCTATTTTGTTTCTCGCTAGTTACTTCAGGGTAGCTCCAAAAT
Organism: Kryptolebias marmoratus; assembly: GCF_001649575.2. Taxonomy (NCBI): domain Eukaryota; kingdom Metazoa; phylum Chordata; class Actinopteri; order Cyprinodontiformes; family Rivulidae; genus Kryptolebias; species Kryptolebias marmoratus. Next base: position 830,159 of record NC_051432.1, read on the forward strand.
GCAGTGATGTGGTTAGCTGTTATTCCGCCACCTCGATTCAAGATGTCTTGCTATTGGCTAATTTCACTGACTGTCCAGCCCTCCGTGGGAGCCATCTTTGTCAAGGGCACGGAGTTCAATGACTTAATTAGCCAGAGTGCTTCAGTGTGAAAGCTTTTGCCCTTGCCTTTTTACTGTATGTGCTGCCCACCGCCTCTGTTGGATTATAAAACGACAGCGAGAGTCCTTTTATTGAAACTGTGTCGTTTCATGTTTCAATTTGGTGATTAGATCCGCGTTTTCGTGAGTTTTTATGGAACTTGATTTATGGTTCACCAAATGAGCTAAAACAGCTGTATTGAGGTGATGAGAGTCAGTTAGATGATGGGATATGAATTCAGAACTAGTAAGGCTTTAACTCAATCAAAATCAAGATGACCCAAATTGGGCAAAATCGGGATTGCCCTAGTTTCACTACTCTAGGAGCGAAACCCTTAAATACCCCTATACAAGGCCAGGAGTATGCAACCATTACTGTTAAAGGAGTCATTTCTGCTCCACTAAATAAAATCTGTTTAGAGCTGCAAAACCTACTTGAAGCTCTAAGATAAAGACAACACCACTCATAAAGTTAAATAGACTAAGCTACAACTTATAAAAATCTAGTTTGTTACATTTTGAAATAAAGCACTATAATAAACTGTTGACATTTGATTGGTACTTTTACATGTTAGGGCAATAGAAAGGACCAAACTCTAGTTAGGAAGAAATAAAATCTTGTATTTTATCAAATTTAAACACCTATGTCAGTTTTTATGGAAAATAAATAATATAAGTACAGCTCATTCTGAAATATGAAAGCATCATAACGAACATAAAAATTTGGCTGATTTGTTGAATATTTAAGACTAACTGAATTTCCTTCAGATGCTTTCTTATTTTTTAACAAATGAAACCCTTGGCTTTTAATCTCAGTGCTATCAGAATAAGTTGCCATATTTTTGATATATCAATGTTTTTCAATGGCTCATTATATATTAATCAGTGAATTTTGCGCAACACTGCACTGACTTCTGTTTTTTTTCCCCTCAGCAACTTGCCTCAAATATGTTAAATATGGATTTCTGAGAAAAACAGCACTGTGTGGCTGGAAGCTGGATTTATGAAGTGGCTAACAGGCTAACAAACTGGAAACTGATAGATATATTTTACTCTTTGTATTATTGGTATCATTCTGTCCTATACATTTTATTCAAATATTGCATAAAACTGGTAAGAAAACTTGCTAAAACTATCCTGTCTTGTCATGGTTAGAAATAAAAATATTATTTATTTCCCTGTTATTTTTGTCAAAGCTACAAAGAACCGCTGCAGACAAATCAAAAAGCCACATGTGGCTCCAGAACTGCTGGTTGCCTACATGAAGATGAGCCTAATTGTCTATTATTTTCAGTATTCTCCCTGATAATCTCACGCTGTTATTAATTACGACAGTATCAGTCTCTCTATAAACTAAAAGCAGAGAACAAAATTTATATGAGGTAACAAGTGAATTCATGTTTAACAAAGCAATCATGCAAAATCCCATCATAAAGGGTCTGACTGTGCTGTAAATGTCCTCCTCGTGCTCCTGGTTATTACAGTTTTGATAGAAAAATTATTTCACTCGACGCTGGTTTTCTCAACAGAATGCTTTGGTGTGTGATGAGAAATTTGAAAATAGATACTCAAATTGTTTTATGTTGTCTATGTTTATCCCTATCTTTTTCAAGGAAGAATTCATGTGAAAAGAAGCTTTTGTAAGCTATTTTAAAGCAATTTACATTTAGACTTAAATGTTTTCTATATTAGATCAGTCCACACATTACACACCATCTTCAGCCCCACAGCTCAGACAGAGGGGACATGTGCCATGGTATTTAGATATGTCTAGATTATTAAAGGCAATTTCAGGGCATCTGAAAATCACAATAATGCCTTGGTTAGCCTGCTGTGTCTGCTAAGGTCGCAATGCATCAGGGACGATTTTCATCCATGTAGTGTACAGATTTTTGACACTACTTTTATTGAACCAAGTGGCCAGTTTCAGAGCACTATACAGAGGGTGAAAAATTACAGTGAAATTTTGAACAGCACTACAAAATGGCTGACTCACAGTATAGTGCACTATATAATAAATGAGCAAACAATTTGAACACAGCCTCTTTTTTTCACGTTTAGCTTCTTACATTTCCATCCAAACATATTTGCTGTGATTCAACACTTGCCATATTCCACCATTTTTGTTTACCAACACAGACTAGGCCAGCCTGATGTAGGCCAATCAGAACTACATTTCAGTGTATCTGGAAGACAACCAGAGTAAACTCTTATAAACTGCACCATTTGATATAGTTCAGGATAACCTTTTGAAATTGTCTTTGTACCTTTAAGCTTTAAGCAAAGTGACTGAACATCACTTGTTATTTGCATATTAATAAAGCTATTAAGTACAAATAATGTAAGTAAAGTTTGAGTGTTCTTTTTCTGTTTTTGTTACTGTTTATGGATTTTTTTGTTTTTTGTTGTTTTTTTTCAACAAATTTTATGCTATCTGTTGGTGCTTTTACATCCATGACATATAGCACCTTCGTGTTGCTTTAAACTCCATTTGGACTTACACTGTAACACATCTGTTGATTATTTAATAAAAAAGCAGTATCTTTCGGCGCATGTAAATTCCTGGCACACCCTCGGCCCTTTGACACATCCAGCTTTCAGGCAGGACATATCTGGAGCCCCTGCGCCGTGGACTCTGGAGCTGCGCTACATTAAAACAAACATCCCATTAAAAGCACCAATGACAGCACACCCTCGTGCAGGGATGCTGGGAGATATGGAGGGGAGGGGGCCGTTTCGGTGGGTGGGACGAACGGCGGCATAGAAAGGGGGATGCTGCAGCCCCGTCCCCCTCACATCGCTTTCTCCACCCAGCCCTAGAATAAAAAGCACCGGTGACGTGCGCGCAGGGAAGCACCCAGCAGTATGTGCGCGCCCACGGGAGTGGCCGATAGAAAATGGCGAGTCTGTGCAAAAGGCAGCAATGCACGATAGAGAGGCGCGGCTTTCGGCAGGAACTTGACTCTTGGAGGCACAAACTCATTCACTGTGTAGGTAAGCTCGCTTGGATTATTGTGTGCGCGTGTGTGGCTCGGTATCTGTCCGGTGTGCGCCGGTAGCGGTGTTTTCCTTTTGGCTCGTTAAAGTGTGAGGAGCAGAGAGCCGGGGCTGTAATGTCCAGAGCTTACAGGCTGTCCGTGAAGCTGTCATATACCCCTCCTGGCCCTGGTCGCCTCCCACTGGTCGGACGTATCTAAAAAAAATAAAATAAAATAAAAAAAAGATAAAGCTGTAAGTTTTCCGTGTCAGGCTTTCAGCCGTTCCGCGCGCACACTTTGTGTTTAGGACCTGCTCAGTTCCTCCGCGTTGTCTCGCGGAGCACATTGGTATTTTCAACCCGCCAAAGTCATTTTTTTACACATTTTCCTCTCATACTAGCAGTTTATTTATTGTAGCTAAGCAGTGCGTGTCACGTGCTCAGATTGAGCCCCGCTTCAGCCAATCAGCTTCGCCGCTCCTTGGCCGGCCCGTGCCCGCTCGAGCGCGCGTCCTATCCGAGTGCTTGAGAAGGCGGTGCGCGCGCGCGCTCCCATAGTCCAAACAGGAGGACCCCTCTCCCTCCCTCCCTCCCCCCTCTTCCTCTGCCCTGGAAATGGGCTCGTGTGAGCGCGCATTGCTGCATTGGGGATGGGAGAGGGGGTCAGTGAAAAATAATTTTGTAGGCCTGATTTAGGGAGAAGCTGCACGGACTTCTAAAAAAATAAAAAAAAATTAAAGACGCTTTTAAATCGTTTTGTGCCTGTAAATACTTGTTGAAGGATGCAGCAGAAAACTCAGCTTCAGATCCAAACATCCTAACATTACTACAGAGACTAGTGGAACAACAGCCTTATTGCTGGGCTAAGTAACGGCAGGGAGGTGGGTTAGTTTGAGCTCATCCAAAAAAATCTTTAAAAGCTACTCCAGGTGGTCTGTTGTGAGCAGGCTGTTATCCTCTTCATCATTGCCTTAGTGTTTGTTTATTTGTAGTGTTAGCAAAACATCTCATGAAGCAGTGGATGGATTTTTAAAGAATCTAAGAATGTGATCTTTGACTGAACATCTGCAGATGATTCACTTTTGGCTGTAACTTCAAGTTTACAAATCTTGATCACTAAATTGGTGTGGTAGTAGCAGAGCAGCATCCCCAACACATAATCATTGTGCTACATGTTGTGTGACATCCTTGTTTAAAACTTTGGCATTAACTATTGGTGTCAACCCTGTTAGTCTGTTAGCAAAATATCTCTCAAACCACTAGGCGTATTTTAATTCCTCTCACAAAAAGTAATGATCAGATGTGCATCTACAACTGATTAACTTTTGGAGTCACCTCAATTCAAGCTGGCCATCACAATTAATTGGTATTGGCCAACACAAAAATGACTCTAACTCAGCCAGTTTTACAGATACTGAGCTAAAACTTTGTGTGGTTGTAACTGAGAATCATTTCCAACACATACCGCAAGTGCTACCAGATCATGTAAGATCTCAAAATTTGGCGTGAGATCATGCACAACATCGTTTACAAGGTTTGACCAAAACAGCTATAACTCTGTCCCCCTCTCGTCATAGGACACTAGTTTAACACTCTGGTGTGAAAGGCAGTGGGCAATATACATCCCTTCAGAGAATGCTAGGCCTTTTTATTAGAATTTGGATTAGGGGGATGAACATTATATTGAAAATTTCTTGTTATAGCAAAAGCATTATCTCAGAGGATTCCAATAAAACACGAACATGAACTACAATGTTGATGCAGTTAATTTTACTGAAACTGAGCTGCACTCTACTTCCACATATTAGTGTTTCTTGTGCATCGCCTGCCTCCTCCTCCTGCTGCTGTGGCAGCCTACGATTAGCACAGTTTAAATGATTTAGTGGGTCACTGGGTTCAAGTTAAAGGCAGCAGAGATTGACTTTGCCCTTCCCTAAAAATGTAACACGCAGCTCAGAGAGTGGCCCTCGTCTGTAGGGGGGAGGCATGCAACCTGTGCAAAATACTGAAAAAAACATTAAGCTAATGTAGTATGATTTGGAGTTCCTGCTGGAGTACAGTAATGGCACTGCATTTGACATCCGATACCGTTAAGTGGAGCTCCGGTATGATAAACGCACTGCAAGATCACTATTGTGCAGCTTTAATCCATACAGTCATACGGCAGTGGTGCCACAGGGTGTACAGATACCACAAAGTACGGCAGAGAAGTTGCAGCTGGACATTATAGCCTCCGTGTGTGTTTGCATCTGAGCTTGTTTGGTCACCTCTACGGTCAGATTGAATCCTGACATGATTGTTGGTTTGTTTGAGAGCTTATCCTATTTAAAACTGCAAGAAAGTGGGGCATTTGAAGATGGTCAATTTGTTTTCAGGCTATTCTAAGTCCCTAAAGAAAAAGAAGGAGAAGAAAAAAAAGAGAGAGCATGAGGTAAAACTGTGAAAACTGTTTTGCTTATTTTTTTAGCAGTTCTTTTTAATTTTGTATCATCCACATCGCCCCTAAAAAGTGTGCAAGTTATTTCTTCAAAATGTTAATTTATTAAGGTTACTGAGCTGATCATAAACACATAAGTTAATGAAAAACTTAAACTCGAAGAACCTCAGTGACAAGAGAACAAATGTGTGCACCTATACCTTCACTAAGGAGCCTTATTATTAAAGAACAGTGATGTGCGTGAACGCAGCTTGTCGACACATCGAGCCTCATCCTCGTTCCCAGTGCCGCGCTGATAATAAAGTAGGGCCTATATGCCACAGAAAGGTTAACATTATTAGTTGGTAGAAATTATAGTCCGACTGCTCATTCCTTTGGCACATATTCTGGGTAAGTGAATGGAGCTAATTTGATTGCTGAAAGGTTGTGGCAGCACTGGTGAGAGACAGGCTGCGAAGGAGACAGAGAGGTGTGAGGGAAAGTGGCAGGTTGCTTTTTTACTTCCAACACTTCTCCAAACACACCACTAATACCTTAGGTTGAGTTTGTGAGAGTAGCTACAGGTTGGCTTTTTATTAGAAGTTTTGAGCAACAATGACACACGCAGCTCAGAGAATTTACAGAAAAAAAAAAGCAGACGATACACTGCTAGATAGAAGTAAATTTTAGTAACTTAGAAGAATTTCAAAAAGGGATTGGAATACATTATAAGGACAAAATATTCATACGGAAAAAAAACATTGTCATTCTTCTTTGTCTGACATAAAAATATATGTCCCAGCTCCAAAATTTTTATATTTTAGGGTTACACAATATTGCTTTTGTACTGATATTTAACATGTTTCTAATTATTTTTGACCAATAGCCAACAGATATGGGATCACCGAGCGACTTTTATTGTGAAATTGGCTTTTTGTTCTTTAGTTTTATAGTGAAGGCCGAAACCTTTACATCTTTAAAAAAAACAACAACATGAATTTAGATTTGTATTTATACATTTTGAAGTAGGTCTACACAATATTAGGATAGCATGCTATTGTTAAATATGAGTAAATATGCATTTAATTTATTTCTGCAATTTAGTCAAATGCTTTTTAGTATTTTTATTGCAAATAATAATATTGCAATATCTATACCTTTGTAGTAGTTTTTGAAGCCCTAGATTTAGGCCAAACTGTGGACTTCCTCCTGCTTTAAAAGGCCTGGATGATCCCCTCAGCTCCAGACCTGAAATGATCCACAAGTGAATCAAACCAGATCTGAGCTGCATGTTTTGGCTGATGTCATCTGTCGTTTTTAGGCATTCTGATAATAAAATTAGGGATAGTAATTAATTTCTTCATATTTAGAATTTATCATTTGTAACAGATTTGTACATTTCAAGGTTTTTAGTCTTAAAATGGACATTTTCTAAAACATGCAAATGTTTTTTCTAAATTAAATTATTAAATAAATAAATTACAAAAATATATATATATATATATATATCCACTGTCCATTTTTTGTCTTTACTGTACATTTATATGGAAGATTTCTACTCGGACATCAAAAAGCCCCAAAAAATAAATAGAAAAATTTGGATCCAGGAACATCTGTAATTTTGTAGGAACCCTGAATTTAAATTTGTAGTCTGGAAACTGTTTTTCACAATTTTCACACAGAAAACTGCAGGTCTGCGTTATTATCTAAGTTTTCTCACAATATTATCTGTGTCACAGGCTCATTATTTTTTATGGAGTCGTATTGTAAACTATCTTAATTGTGTCGAGCATGTGTCAAACACAAGGCCCGCGGACCAGATCTGGCCATTGTTACCATTGAATCTGACCCTCTAAGGTAATTTAAATATTTTTTGAAGTAGCTCCCCAGTCTGTGACAGATTGAGTCTGTATTACTTCTCATTTTGTTTAAAAAGAACTGGGCGTACTTACAGCAGACTTCTTTTGGCAGTTAGCCAACTTTGGAGTCAGGAAAGTTAAGTCAGAAATTTTTGTCATCTTTTATTTTGTCATGTAAAAGGCAACAAAACAAAACAACAAACAAACAAAAAAAAACCCAACAACACTCAAATGGACTGATCAAAGTCTTTGAGATTAACTTGCAGCCAAGAAATCTTCTTTGTCTTTTTTAATGTTTTTTTATTTCAAAGTCAAATGTTACCAGCTTTACATTTAAATTTTTATTGAGGGACTGCTGATTTAATGTGTTCTGATCAAATGAATTACTAAAAAATAAATGACAGAAAGGGAGCAAGGCATAAATGAATTCTAATGATGAGTGTCAATAAGTCATGCTTGTTCTAATTTTTTTATGTCATTCAAAAAGGTAGTTTATATTACTTTATGAATAATTTGACGTATTACATTTGAAAATCAAGGCCAGTTTATATTTTTTTCATTGACTGAGATTTGCCCTGGGCTGGGACTATGTTTATAATTTTGGCCCCTTAGTTTAACTAAGTTTGACACCCATGTAGAGTGATAGAACAGAGGTGTGTCAAGTAATTTATGTAATTTTATGACACGGGTGTAGTTCTTTTTCTTTCTTTTTCTTTTTCTCTCTGTCTTGTTAGATTTCACCCCCCCCCCAAAAAAAAAAAAAGAAAAAAGTACATTTGCCAACTTTTCTTGAATCAAACATGAACGACAGTGAGCTTTTTTCTTACAAGTCAATACAACAGCAAACATACAGATTCATCAGTTATGACTAAAATCAGGGGATGGTGCTGGAAGTTTAGGCCACTGAAACACCAAAGTATTGTTTTTTGTAAGGAAGTTCAAATGACTGCAGGAAGAAGGAAAACAACTGGTATCAAGCACTAATAATGTTGATCTACAGGCTTATTGCAACAGGTCTGCAGGTCACAGATCTTGTAAATGTTCATCACTGTGACACGGCTGCAGGTTTTCAGTTAGTTTTCTTTTGTTTACTGATTACTGGATGAATTGGAAAGAATTCAGGCTTATTTTACTGAAGGAGCTGACAGTGTGGGCTATAAACACAGCAAATGTCTCCTCTACTTGTAGCTGAAGCATAATGGGCAGGATTATCCATTTTGGTCCTGAAGGTCAGTAAATGAACAGATCCAGATTTCTTTCTGTTTATCTGCCCATGTATCTGTCCACAGTCCCTCGATTACCCGCTGCGCTCAACGTCAAATCCCTGTCTTATCAAGTCGGCAAAATCCCTCCATCACGCCTCCCTCTTTGAGCAGACAGCTTTTATTTCAGTAATGGACAGATGGACGCCCCGAGAGAGCTGCCTGCTACTTTCTCATCTTGCTAATTCTTTTCATGGGCTTTCTGAAAAGGAAAACAAAACATGGCACATTTATCTGGAGCCGGTGGGGGGAGAGCGCCAGCGGTCCGCCCGTTTGACCAGACCGGATGCCAGCCCCATAAATCTCTACATGTGACTCTTCATTACACATGCATGCACACACATGCAGCGATGTGCGTGCGTGTGTGTGTGGAGGTGTCTCGGGGGCCGAGCCGTGCCAGCCGGGAGCTCCCGTAAAGAGGCAGGCTGCTCTCTTTGGGGTGGGTGCAGGGTGTTGATTGCAATCTGTGGAGGAGCACCACTGGCAATAAGTGAGTGTGGACAGAAGGTGTGCGTGTGCACGGAGCGGTGCGCTCGGTTACAGCAACCTCCAGCTTCCCGTTCAAACACGCTAACACATTTATCCAAACTGCCAGGAGACACAAACAGGCACAGCTCCGGTTCGGCACAGGCCTCTTTCATCCTGCTGCCTGAATTTGTTGCTCGAGATGAAACTCTTTTATCTTGTTTTTTGTGCACTGCTGAGAAAGCGTGACAACTCTCAAGTATTTCTGAAAGAAGACGGAGGCAGCTGACTTTCTAAAAAAGCCTTTATGATGAGGTTCTTGTTTTTCTGTTTATCCTAAAGATAAAGCTGGCGCTTTGTTGGTTTTATTCCCCTGAGATCATTTGCATGAATCTGTAAACATAAACTTAAAGGCTAATTATTGTGTGTGACCATCTTTAACAGGAATCTTTGTGCTATAAGAAGCTGAGATGTTGTTTTAGTCTGCATGTAGGGTTGGGCACTTTCAGAGCTGTTAGATAAAACTGCCTACACTTTCAGATGTTTCTTCTACATTTTAAGGTGGTTTTATTTAATCAGTTTTTTAAACCTGATGGTAAAATCTAGACATGACACTAATGAATATTTTTATTTTTACTTAATCCATTTACAAAATTTCTGATTAGTCATTTTGGTTAAGTAGTTAATTTTCCTTCAAAAAATCGTATTATCTGCAATTTTCATTTCATTTTATTTTTGAGTCAACTGTGGCAATTATCGTTTGCAACAAAAATGTCTGAATTTAAAGTACAAAAATAGGTTTAAAGTTCTAATTTAAGCATGACCAAATCAAATATGAAGCTCTTAATTATTTATGTTCTTAAAAATAAAATGTCTGAATATTCAGCATGTTGTAAGGATATTGTTGGTAAGAACTGAGCTGAGAAACTCATCTTTTGCAGGAGTTCAGTCACATGGCTTACCTGTCAAAAAGAGAAGAGAAGCAAACACAACACATTCAGAATGTAAACCTTACAGAGCGTAAAAGCACCCTATTTTGTCAGCTTGCTTCAAATACTTCCATACTTTAGACCCCTATAGTCTGAAAGCCTTTATAACGCAACTCTGTCTGTGATAAAGCAGTGACAGACATATCGGCTATGATATATGATAAAAAGCAATAACTGGAAATACATGTACAACTGATACTTTTTTTTTGTGTGTTAACGCCATTCAAAATTTCTACCACAGCTGACCTCAAAACCTACAAAAAATGCCTGAATTCAGTCAGTTTTGACTTGAAATCCGGTGTGGAAGTAGTTGAGAATCATGAATTTATTCTCTGAGTGCTACCATATCGCACAACATCTGTTTTTATAACTTTATCATTAACTTTTAGAGTCAACCCTGTTTGTCTATTAGCAAAAAATTTCATAACCCACTGAACAGGTTTTATCAAAACTTTCAGAAAGTAATCACTGGGTGTATGCCGACATTTGATTACCTTTTGGAGTCAATCCAATTCAAGATGGCCACCACAGTTAATAAATATTATCAAACAAATATTGCTATAACTCAGACTGTTTTACAGATATTGACCTAAAATATGCTGTGGTAGTAGCTGAGAGTCATCCTTAACACATAGTCTGAGTTCTAACACATCTTGTAAAATTTTTTCAACATTAGGTGAGATCATGCACAATGGCGTTTACAAGGTTTGACTGAAACGCCTATAACTCCGTTCCTTTTCATCATAAGATGATCTCAGTCTAAAACTGGCATCAAAGGACACAGGTGATATGCATCCCTTTAATCAATGCTAGGCCTTTAATTTGCTGAACTAAAGTTCATGTGACCTAAAAAAAGAAAAGTTGACTTTTTTCATCTTTTATTATTATATTTTGAATCAGCATTAAAACTTGAAGAAAAAAAGAAAGCTTCATTGTAACCATGCAGGTGCATTCAAACTTTTGTGTTTTCTGTCCTTGTTTCCTTTCACTGTGACCTGTATGCAGAGTGTTTCATTTCCTTAAACTTTGAACACGGCCTCCCTGACTCAGCCCAAAATTTTATGTAAGTGTTCCATTGTGTGTGAGCGTGAGTGCGCACGAGTTACCTTTGTTATGTGAGCTACCTGACCTCCTTGGTACAGATCTTTGGACACACATGCCATGTGGGTTCATGCACAATTTGTGTTTGGAGTACACACACACACACCCATGTACACACACACACACACACACACACACACACACACACACACACACAGGGGCATGGTGAGGGGTGGCGAGGCTTTAGAGGAGCAGGAATGTTTACCAGGACCCAACTTCACTGAATTCCTTTTTGTTCTTCTATAGTGGCTGCTTTTGTGTGCAAGGTCATATTTAAGCAATCTGGCTTTCAGAGTATTTGATTAATGGTGTGGACGAGTCTTAGTGTGTGCTCGGTGTACTTCAACCCTCAGAAGAAGGAATCTCAGACCTTGAACTTGAGGACATTTTTGGAAAGTGAGGACATTTTGTTCTTTTTTCACATCTGCTAAGAGCCGTATGAGGGTTAAGACTGGGGCTTAATCATGTAGTTGTGACAATTAAGCTCAAGGAATGCCTTATTATTTTAATAAGTCTCCAATTTTTTCTTCTCCATCTAAATGAAATATTAATGAAATTAAAGTGTGTGCCATTCACATTTAATTAATACTAAGTAACACCTCGGTATTTCTGAACAAGAGGAGGCGGCTAATGAGATAATAATGGGACAGAGCAGTCGGTTAATAAGTGGTAAGCTGTCATGGTTCAGTGTTAAAGGGACAGTCCATGGCATACAGCGCGTGGCTGCTTTCAATCACTAAAGGAAGAAGTGGCCATTTTTTATTATTTTACAGTTAACATAGAATTACACTCACTTCAGCTTTTGATGCTATAGACACAACAGCTGTGGTCTGTTTGATAATAGGCATGGTGAGATTCTGACGGTATGATAATCTTAAGCAAAAATTTCACAATTTCTCAGTATAAAAGCTAAAATTTAAAAATGCATCACAAGATTTGTTTGTATGTAAAAACGGTGCAAAAAAATGCAAATACTGTTACTACAGCTTTCCCTATATTTAAGCATATTGCTCCTCTCAGTGGGGGTTGTCACAGTAAGAGAACTTGTACGAGAGATTTGGCAATTGTTTTCTTCCAGATGCCCTTCCTGATGCAACCTGGGCGCAAACCTGAAGCCTCGGGATTATAAGACCACAGCACTGACCACCAAGCTACCGTGGCCCCTCTTTGAGTTTAATAGTGTGATAATACTAAATACAATTTTTATTTAGAGTCATTTTCATTTTAATGTTCAGATATAAATGAGAGACAGGACCACAAGTGACCATGTTGATAGCCTAAGGCATTTTATTGGGAAGCACTTAGTGATGTTGTATTTCTTTTTTTTTTATGAAAGGTTCTATATAAATGAAACTTAACTTACTCACTTTGTTTAAAATCAGTGTCAGCTTTTGTCTACACTCTGGACAGATTTTAAACTAATATGTGATCAGCTTTTTTTATTTGAAACATTTTTATTTATGATGATATTTAGGATTAGGGCTGCCATTTTATTTTAATCACACTTGTTGAGAATAAATTAAAATTTTTATTTCAATCTAATGTCAAATAAAACACCAGTCAACAGGCCGTTTTATTTATTTATTTCTAAAGTAATTGTGCTTATTGCACAGAATATTACTTTTTCTTTGTTGTCCTGCTCTTTGTAAAGTAACACTGACAGGCTGACAAGCCAGTGTTGGTTAATTAATTAGTGAGTTATTAGCCTCCATAGCGAGCCTGACACAACTGGCTGTAAATATCATCTGCTAACATGCTAACTCTTTGTAGCTTTTTGCAAATGTTTGTTTTAAAACTGCTTTACCTTGAAAAGAGAGAGGTGCTGCTTCTCAGGTAGACAAGCCAACCCTGACATTTTTTTCCACCAGTTACAAAGTACAACTAGCTAAGTATTTTCTTTAAAGGATCATGGAAGTTTAGGGGGATTCCCCCTCAACTACCAAGGTTTGCAGCCTCAGGTAGGAGAGGGGGATCACTGCTCAGTGCTCCATGTGACCAGAGGAGGAAAGAGAAAAACAACAACTAAAAACAGAACATGACTTTTTAACACAGTGATATTCCTTGAAACTGGTTATCAGCTCTATTTGAGAATCACATCTTATTTATATTTTTATATTTTTGATTTCATAAGATGGAACACAAAGCAAAGAACAAAAACAAATCTCATCTGACAACATGAGGGTATTAGGGTCAGAAACTTGTAAAAGTGTTTGTGTGTACTGTGTGTTGTGTGAGGGTCTACTGTTTGTTTTTCAGTCCAGTACAAAAAAAAGGAAAATAATTTAACCCTTTAAGACTGGCGGGAGCACCAGCACTCCCATTTGCATATCTTTTTAAAAAAAATGCTGATAAAATTGCAACCAAATAAGAGCAATAATTATTTTTGCATATAAAACCAGAGGAGTTACACTTGCATGTATCGCACTCAACATGTCCCAAAGTGCTGTTTTATTTGACTAATGATTTTGCAAACATTGAAGAAAAAGTTAAAATCCAGAAGCCGGGTATCCAGGTGCTTTACTGATCTGATAAACTGTTTACAGCACTTCTTATGTTTAAATATGTCATCGCGTTGAAAGCACAATCTACTGTTTGTTTTTTGCGCGCCACTACCTGAAACAACAGGAAATAATGTCATTTTACGTGCGACTTCCAGTTTCACACATGCGTTGCCGAAGAGCTTTCGCTATCGTTTTATTTCTTGTTCTTTCTCAAAAACACGCAGCTTACACACACCAAACATTCACGAAAAACCCCCAACACACTCTCACACACATTTTTATTGAACCGCAAAAAGTCAAATGCGTTTCAGAACTCATGGCGTCCCAGTGTCCGAGCTACTCACTGCTGGACTTCCTGCCCCAGATGAAGATGAGTTTCTGGACTGGCTTTTACCAACAGTAGAGATGAAGCTGACTTTATTGAAGGGATAAAGCTCTCCCATGACATGTAAGTATATATTCATGAAATATTATTTGTTTTCTAATTTAGAGTAAAGTAAGAAAAAGATACAACTGAAAGAATTTTGCACCAAATATGCATTTGTATTATATTACTGTCGCACAGAACTCATCTAACACTCCGTGTAACTTCTGTGTGCAGTGCTGATGATGTAGATGATAATAAGGAGGGGAAAACTGAGATCTCCTGCTCTCCTATGGTATCCTGTAGCCTGGAGGGAGACACTGGGAGATGAAGGAGTCAGAGGAGTTGGACACCAGCAAAGAGGAAAGCGCTCCAGGTCAGACACACTCTCTGGTGATGGTGCTGGCTAGAAAATTCAAAAGGAGTCTTAACAACTTGCCACATCCCCCATCACATTTCCTGCCCGAAAAAGGCCAGGTGTGCACCCACCTCCTTCAGAATATGTGGACCATATGTCGCCATCTGAGCTGTTCAGGGTATAGTCTGATCAGGATGCCATCAAAACAGTGTGTGCCAACACAAATAATAATGCAGGAAAAAATATTACTGAGCTCACAGAGAGTAAAATTTACCAGTACATTAGATCACACTATACAAAGAGATTCTGAAGCTCCCAAAGGTCAGAGATTTTTGTACATGTATGCTGTCTTTTTGCAAATTGTGCACAATGTGCATTTTATTTTATTTTTTGTTACAGTTTATAAAAATGAGTGTATCTCAAAAACTAATCCATGAACAAACTCAAAATAAATTTTCTGTGGTTTGAAAGGACTTTGTGCAACTTTTTTCTGTTGTCAATTTCAAGAGATACATTGACATATCTTTGACCTCTGTATGGTTAGGAATATGTTCAGGCAGAATGCCTTTTCAATTTACATATACAGGACTGTCTCAGAAAATTAGAATATTGTGATAAAGTTCTTTATTTTCTGTAATGCAATTAAAAAACATGAAATGTCATACATTCTGGATTCATTACAAATCAACTGAAATATTGCAAGCCTTTTATTGTTTTAATAAAGCTGATTATGGCGTACAGCTTAAGAAAACTCAAAAATCCTATCTCAAAATATTAGAATATTTCCTCAGACCAAGTAAAAAAAATAATTATAACAGCAAAACAAAATCAAACATTTGAAAATGTCCATTAATGCACTCAGTACTTGGTTGGGAATTCTTTTGCACAGATTACTGCATCAATGCGGCGTGGCATGGAGGCAATCAGCCTGTGGTGTTATGGATGCCCAGGATGCTTCAATAGCGGCCTTTAGCTCATTTGCATTGTTGGGTCTGGTGTCTTTCAGCTTCTTCTTCACAATACCCCACAAATTCTCTATGGGGTTCAGGTCAGGGGAATTGGCAGGCCAATCAAGGACAGTAATGCCATGGTCAGTACACCAGTTACTGGTGGTTTTGGCACTGTGGGCAGGTGCCAGATCATGCTGGAAAATGAAATCATCATCTCCATAGAGCTTTTCAGCAGATGGAAGCATGTAGTGCTCTAAAATCTCTTGGTACACAGCTGCATTTACTCTGGACTTGATGAAACACAGTGGACCAACACCAGCAGCTGACATGGCTCCCCAAACCATCGCTGACTGTGGGAACTTCACACTGGATTTCAAGCAACTTGGATTTTGCTCCTCTCCAGCCTTTCTCCAGACTCTGGGGCCTTGACTACCAAATGACATACAAAACTTGCTTTCGTCTGAAAAGAGGACTTTGGACCACTCTGCAACTGTCCAGTGCTTCTTTTCCATAGCCCAAGTCAGACGCTTCTTCCGTTGTCTTGAGTTCAGAAGTGGCTTGACCATGGGAATACGGCTATTGTAGCCCATTTCCCGGACACGTCTGTGAACAGTGGCTTTTGATACCTGGACTCCAGCTTCAGTCCACTGTCTTTGAAGCTCCCCCAAATTCTGGAAGCGGCTCTTCTTCACAATGCTGTTAAGGCTGCGGTCATCTCTCTTGGTTGTGCAGCGTTTCCTGCCACATTTCCCCCTTCCAACAGACTTTTTGTGAATGTGCTTTGAAACTGCACTCTGTGAACAGCCTGCTCTTTGAGAAATTTCTTTTTGTGTCTTACCCTCCTGATGGAGGGTGTCAATGATGGTCCTCTGGACAGCAGTCAGATCAGCAGTCTTCCCCATACTTGTGATTTAATTTACTGAACCAAGCTGAGTGTTTTTCAAGGCTCAGGAAACCCTTGCAGGTGTTTCGAGTTAATTAGACGATTCAAGTGATTAGTTGAATAGCTTACTAGTATACTTTTTCACGATATTCTAATATTTTGAGATAGGATTTTTGAGTTTTCTTAAGCTGTACGCCATAATCAGCTATATTAAAACAATGAAAGGCTTGCAATATTTCAGTTGATTTGTAATGAATCCAGAATGTATGACATTTCATGTTTTTTTAATTGCATTACAGAAAATAAAGAACTTTATCACAATATTCTAATTTTCTGAGACAGTCCTGTACTTGTTATAGTCAGTGTTGTGTACCCTGTCATAACAAGCTGTATCACTGCAAGGCGAGATTTCAAATAGATCTAAGCGCTCTCTGAATATAAGTTCAGAGCCAGTCAGAGGTGAAGACCTGGCTTTCTGTCTCTGATTGGTTCAGGTCTTCAGAGGCAGATATGCATACATCTTAGTGATCAGATACATTTAGCAATAATCACAAATTAAACTAAAATCCCCCAGCATCCCCCCTTATGGCTCAGTGTTTGTCAATTTTGATCCAGTAATTTAGAATTGGCTTCCCCAACAGCAGTATATATTTCATCTCATCAGCTATTGCTGTTTTCAAAATATGTCCAAATATGTTTTTTGCTAACTATCATTAAATATTAAACTTTTACATTTTTGAAACTAGTTACTTGTCTTTGACAACTTTTACTCAGCGTAGTATTTAGAATTATTATGGTGAACTTCATGGCGATCAACCTTTCAACCTCCAACTAAAGCCAAAAGTAGTTCTTGCGAATTTTGCAATGTAGCAAAAAAAAAAAACAAAACAAAACAAAAAAAAAAACATTTAGGCAGAAATGAGAGTGGCCTATACCATCTGATTCAGTACAGTGCAGGGAATGCATAGATATAAGGCATTAAATTATGCAACTTACTGTTTAGAAGTTACAGGACAAGTTACCACCACGTAAATATTATCTTAAAACTCTTTGCAGTTTGGGCTACAGTATGACTTTTATCTATGGAATAAAAATAAAAATTGAATAGTTTTAATAGGGTTCCATGCTCAGCTGGTATCATGGAAGCTCTCTTGCCTTTGCTGACTTGGACCCCTAACAATGTTAAAATAGCTTTTTCTATAAATGATTTAAAAAGATTTACTTTAAATGGATGGCAGTCGTTTCCTTAACCAGACATATGCGTATGAAACTAAATAAAGTGATGCAAGATATAGTCTAGGTTTATCCCTGTAAGCAGCTGCTGCCTTTTCCACTGGGACTCACTCTGTGCTTTGTGTCAGCTCGAGTATGTCAAGACCAGTGATTTTTAACAAACTGGGTCTGAATCAGATCATATGGAAAACTGAGGGTTTGGTAATTATAGACTAATAAACTCAAACATATCACTGATGTTTTTAAAGCAGCTTCCACTGATAATTTCACATTATTAATGTAGTTTGTTGTTGTTAAACAAATGGCTGAGGTGAGAGTTTATTCTGAGAATAAATGTTTGAGCATAGCAGCGTGCTCAAACAGGTGAACCATGGGATATATAGTTCCTCACACAGAAATGTTGGTGAGTTGGAACAATAGAGAGACAGGGAGGGTTGGAAAAGGGAGTCTTTACCAAGCTAAGTTGCTTTTATACCAAAATAAACACATCTGGTGAGGCTCATGACGGAGGAGGTTTGCACAACAAATGACGCGTAAACAATAGGGAATTATTTGCAATTCAAACACTGAAAAGGACTTCATCACAAATTGGCCTTAAAAACAACATCACTTATAGGAGTAAAACCTCTGCTACTGAATCATTGAGCTGAATGCTGTAAAGCTTCTTTTTACATTTGATCTAAGATGATCCACTGCTGAATTTGTGATTACATTGAACTCAGAATTATAGGAACAAACTCACTTCTGGGGACAAATATTTGGAAATATATTATTACCTAATTTAGGGAACTGCGTGCCCTGAAGCCTGATAAACAGGCTACCAACCAAGCTAATGGGCTTGTAGCTTTTCTGTCAGACTGAACAAAAATTAAAGGTAATAGTTTAAGGAGGTACTTAGCCAATTAGAAGTGTGGTTTTGTGGAAACATTATGACCAAATAGTACCTAAATTGTTGTAGATAGCTCTTTGAACAGCCTCAGTTTGAAGAAAGCGTTTAAGTCCAACAGAGCACATGAGCTAATTTCTTGTCTGAGACCAAAGTCCTAAAAAAATTCCCAACCTCCAAACTTTAATAGCAGTTTATACGGACGCTTGTTTTTTCTTATTATTTTTATTTTTACACTATTGTACAGTTATTTTATCAAACAAATTAGAGTATTCCTCATGATGCATCTTGCTACTGCTGCCATCTATGCTTACAAATAACCAAAGATTCCTATATAAATAAATGTGTAATGCAAAAATGTCAGCAAAATATAGGTTTTTAAACTTGCTATAGCATAAAGTGCTGTGAAAGTTTAAAGGTCAAAATTGGATGGCAGCAGTCCACTTTGGTTTTAACTGTGTTTGGACTCCAAAGTGAGGCAGTTCAAAGATCTATCTACAGCAGGTAAGATATTAACTGTTCATAACCTTTCCACAGAACACCTCTTCAGAATAGCTGCACTATCCCTTTAAGCTTTTACTAGTCTCTTAATACTTCCTGCACCCTGTGAAATAATAAAAATAATGAAGCCTTTTTTTAACCTACTTGAATAGAAACCTTCCAGTGCTCCAGTGGATTTTTAATTTTAATTTTTATGTAAAACATGTTCAAACAGCATTTGTAACAACAGACCAGACTGTGTTCAGAATTAATGAAATGGCACCAAAATGACAACCTGACAAACACTTAATTCCAAATGTTAGAAACAGTCAAAACAGTTTTTAGGTTATTAAGGTAAAGGTGGGCTGAATTTCTTCATTCTTCATGTGCATGGATCTGCTTTTCATGACCAAAATCATCTTTACAACACAGCTCCTCTTTTTCTTCTTTTTATAAATTGCAGTTGGTTGGAAGTACTGTCAGTTTCAAATAATTTCTCTACAAAACATTAAATATTGGCAAACTCCTAATAATAAGTTAGCTTTTACATTCAACTTAAATCATTCTCAACCATTTTTACCATTTCTCAAACATGTATAGTATATACAGTACTTTATTGCTGCAAATGAGAAAATCATGAGAATTAGGATCAATGATGCCATGCTAATACTTGAATTGTTTAATAGTGCTGTTGTCAAGGAAATTTCAACCAATAAATATAGTTTAGTCTTGGTTAATAATCCAGTTTTAATCCAGACTTTGTTAATCTAGGATTCATACAATAAACCAATTGAAAGAAGTAATCACTCAACAATCGAACAGGGATGGAAATTTGACCATTCAAAAGGACTGCTTATAGTGTTGCCATTTTGTATGAAACAACAAACCTTTTGCACCAGAAAGCATCATAAATCTACAGTATGTAGATATCATGTACCTCCAGTGTCTGCCCTGTAATCAACAAGCCAGTAAATTTTTACAGTTTGAAGAAGGCTTCAGGGAAATTAGTCCGCACATAAACAAACTCATCGGGGGAATTATTAACATGGACAATTATTGGAGACAGTATTTGAAAAGAACATGTTCAACCTTTGAACATTTTAAATATGGCTTTTTATGAAAAGGGAGAGCTGGAAGGCATGTCTTTGAATCTGGAACAAAGAGTACGAGTGACATAAACGTCACTAACCTTGTGGACACGTGTTGTCTTGGAACACAGAGGTCACCGATTTTATCTCAGTTCAGGTTTTAGAGTAAAAGCTGGGTGCGAGTTGCACTCTGCTCTTCTGAAGCTTGTTACAAAAATATAATTTTTTAAATGTCTTGGCGTATAAAAATCAAAACAGCTGTGATGGGACTGGAAGAGGAAGGTACCCTCTTAGACTGTGCTCTCATTTTGCTTTTACATCTACATGTCTTTTCCTTCAGCATGTTTTTGGTCTTTTTCTGACAACTTGTCAAAGGAAGAAACAGGAAGAAAAGGCTCAGGAGAAAAAAGCCAGAGGAGAAAGCACCAGCCTCCTTTGCACTGCCACTTTCCCTTTTTCAGCTTAAATTTGTCTCCTCTTTTTTATTTTTTATTCTGTCTGTGCAGTGCCAACTTCTCTCTCCTCACTGATAAAACTAAACAAATTATAGTGAAGGAACAAACCACCCGTCCTTGTTTTCACACTCAACTTTGACCTCATTCAACAACTGGTTGCTATGTGTGAGGAACACATAGGAGTCATTGTATGAAGAGTAAAACAGAAGATCATCCCTGATGATGGCTTCTGAGGCTGCAGAGAATGTTAGGGTTTGACTCACACTGCCTGAGGAAGACTGACCTCATTGTCTTTTCCCCACACAAACAGT
Organism: Kryptolebias marmoratus; assembly: GCF_001649575.2. Classification (NCBI taxonomy): domain Eukaryota; kingdom Metazoa; phylum Chordata; class Actinopteri; order Cyprinodontiformes; family Rivulidae; genus Kryptolebias; species Kryptolebias marmoratus. The sequence continues at coordinate 850,875 of NC_051432.1, forward strand.
CAGGGCCTGCAGCTTCTGCTACAGGCAACCATCTGTGTGGATGGAGACACTGGTGGTTGTTGGAGGAGAGGTGGTGCAAAGCTCGGAGTGTAAATGAGACAAAGTAAAGATCTGTTTAGAACTATATAATACCTAAATTTTAAAAAAACAATAATCACGTCTGGTCAAAGGAGCAAGTGGGGCAGCTGCTTCACCATATTTCAAAGTTGGGGTGCAAGCTTATCCTTTTTTTTTCCTTCGGTTTTTGACTTAAAAACAACATATCACTCCTAGTAACAAGACAAAAGTATCTAGTGTTTATTGATTCAAATTTTACTTTAAAAAATGAAAAATAAAACCTTCAAAGATAATCGCTACCCCCCACCCCACCACCTTTGACTTGGTTCAGTCCAACTCTGCTGAACAGCTGTGGAAATGATAAAGCAAGCTGAAGTTGTGATTTTAAAGTTTTAAAACTTGCTACATATTTTTTGAATATGAATCAGACGTATTAAAGTAAAAACTTTGAGCCATATCTTGTTATTTTGGAGCAAGATACACACAAGTTAAATCTTAGACTGACTTCTACTTGAAAGGTACATGCAGGTGGGTGAGACCAAATACGAGCATTTTTAAATTGAATGCATGTGACTAAAATAGGTCTAAATATGGCCTAAAAGTGAAAGTTTTGTAAAGGTCTACATCTGGTTTGATATGTAAACAAATTGTGATATTTGCCACAGTTTGTTTATCAAAAGGAAAGGGAAACTTCACAGGAGCTGAACACAGTTCTCCTGCTTTGATGCCTATTGCGATTTCCATCAGAACAGTCAAGCATGCCTTGTATTTTGGCACTGCTGCCCTAATGTCTGCCATCATTTCATTATATAACTGGGTGCTCATGCAGTATGTTTCTGAAACACTGATTTGTATTTTTGATTGTTTTTCTAGCCAGAGACAGATAAAAAAAGGCATTTTTATGAGTCATCATTCATATTTTACAAAAGTAAGTTTTAATATTTTTTTTAAGTAACTTTTTGTTTATCATAATAATCAAGAAGACTGAGGCAGAAACAGTCACATGGAGAAAGCTGAGTTTAATACTGACTCTGTTGGTGATCAACAATTATAGCCTCTTGGGCCAGAAGCTTATTTTGAATTTTTTAACTCTGCCTTAGTAGTTGACGCGCATAAATATAACTTCTGTCCCCCAAGGGCCACTATGGGTGATTTGTAGTTACCACTAAGAGATCAGTGTTTTATTAACTCTGTATAATTTTTTGTGAAAAAAAAATTAAACCAAGGTTTTATTCACTCTACATGTGGATGATTTTTGCAAATTCTTTTCATAAGCTGGATAGATGCTGTGACTCAAAATAAGTTGGTCATTGCAAACAACAACACAATGATTAAATTCTGTAAAATTTGTCATTAGTCAGTATTGTTACTTCCAGTAAAATGCTGTTAATTGACCTAAGGCAACAATACTCACCTTTATTACTTTCTGACCTTTTAACCCATGAGAACCAATAATCTTTAACAATGCAAGAATAGACATTTTGATTTTTTTTTCCATTCTTTTTTACTCAAGTAAAATAAAAAATTTAATTTGTTTGAGATTAATTTTTAGCAACGGATTAATAAATATTAGGTTCCCCATTCAGTCTATATGCTTGCAGGATGGTGTACATTGGTTAATTTGAGAAATATTGTAATTTGTGTAATAAAGGAACATGTAACATGTAACTTTGTACAGCTGCGTGAGTAAATTGTAAAAATTAGTAAATTGCTTCAATCATTTCTGTATAACAATAGAATCAGATGTAAAATGAGTTACATTCATTGTGCCATTCCTTGAGGGGTGGGCTGGGGTGGGACTCTTCACTCTTACTGTTCATCAGGGATAACATTTCAGTAGATTTTTCCAATTTGGAACTTGGAATATCCAACTACTATGTACAAATGGAACCACTGGGTTCCAATACATTGGTACTTGGTAAGTACCATTGTTACTCATTGGTACTCTCAGTAGTGCCTATAACATTACAAGCTGTGGTAAAGAGAAAATTCTGCTTAGTTTTTCTGCTTGCTTGTTTATTTATTTATTTTTTAGTTTGTGACTAGGGCTTTCGAGACGATTCAAAAAAAGTCGACTGTCATCAATATTTTTGGTTGACACATAATTTTTATGTCTCGTCTTTTAATGTCTTAAACGTATCAACTGAAATAGCAGTTTTTCTCCATGACTTTAGTCTGCTCTGCATATGTCAGATGAGCTCCAGCTGGCTCTGTCTAAGCTGCAGATTCAAACTGTCATGGTGGATAAAGGAGAGTCCGCAGCAGCGACACTAGAGAAGAAACGAGTGATTTAAGCTACTACTGTAAATGGACTCTGTGAAATTAGTCAGGTTGTGTGTCTGCTACATTTTAAACAGAATAAATGTTTGAGGAAACTTTTAGACTAGAATCTGAGTTTATCTTTGATTTATTAACACTGTTTCTAACTGGTGTTCAGGGTTTCCCCCCGCGTATTATAAGCCTGGCGGGCCGCCAGGCTTTGCTGACCCGGCCGCCAGGCTTTGCTGACTCGGCCGCCAGGCTAAGCTCCGCCTGTTTATTATAAGTACGTCATTTTTTTACACATTTTTTTTTCCACCCGCTCCCCCAAAACCGCTACCTTTATCTACCTTACCGTGCGAGGGTGCGTGCGCCAACAGTGATACAATCGCGCTGTCCCCGCCCCTGCGCGAAGGTCCCGCACGGTGTTACGTCGCGTGGTCGTACACCTTTTGTAACTTCGCCGACCGCGCACGCCGCGCTTCATTCAAAATGTATGATTTTGCTGCTTTAGTGGAGCTGGTTCGCCTATATCAGCATTTATATGATCCCTCTATGAGAGATCACAAAGATAATCAAACGGTTCAAAACTCACGGAAGGAGGTTACTGCAGCTGATAAAAAGGAGTGTTTATAGACCACAGAGGGAAGAAATATTAGTCCTATGATGGGTGAATCACAACTAAAGCAAATAAATCAATAAAAGTCAAACTGAATGCTTTAAGTTTAAACATCCTCTCTGTATCACAGCCAGAAACAACAGCTCTTCCTCCTGAATACGTGCAGCCATTTTTGATGTGACAACCATCTGCTCTTTCTTTGCTTACCTTATTTCCACTGGTTACGTAGCGTACTGCCCCCCGTCTTTTTGGAGAATACTGCTCCGAGGTAGGCGCCAAGTATAAACGCCTCCACCGTGCACTCAGGTCTGCGTGCTGTTCACGGAGCCCTGTGGGACTCTAATGAGCCCTGAGGCCGACCCTCCTTCAGCTACCTGGAGTTAGCAGGTCGTCAGAGCCGCAGCAATAAACATCCAACGAGCGGGTTTAACCAAAAATGGTTAGTTGAGCCGAAATTCAGCAGGTGGCTTTACAAGACCGAATATGGTAAGCATGTTTTGTACTTAGTAAAAATATTAATATGATGCGAGCTAATTTATCCTTTTTTAACAGTAAAATTATTCTATTAAATTCAGCATTAGATGCTTTGTTGTGTTGTTCAAGCACAGTACAGTACAGCATCTCTCTGTTTTTCAGTTCTCTGTTATTATTCATTGGCCTAGAAGTGAGACGTGTGTTGGTGCCTTGTTTGCACTTTATCATTTTTGTTAATTTAATGTATTTGTAAATGTGACTTATATTAGGATTCAAATTAGGTGCAATCGATTATTTATTATTATTATTATTTATTTATTAGGCCCGAGCAGCGACAGCGCTACGAAGGCCTATTGTATTTCGTGGAATTCTTATTCTTATTATTATTCTTTTCCCCCCGAGATCGCAAATTTGAGGGCTTTAACATACTCAAAAACTCACCAAACTTCACGGAAAGTTGTCCCCCGTGTGAAATCGCGTGATTCTAATGTAAT
>NC_051432.1:856507-905202 GCF_001649575.2 Kryptolebias marmoratus
CGGACGTTTGCCCAGAGCGCCACCTAGTGGAGGGCGCGGGTAGCGCGCGAGAAATGCGCGGGAAGTGAGCCAGAGCGAAGAGGGCGGTCGCCAGGGTTCCCGCGGTCGCAATAGGCCGAAGCGGCGCTAAGCTGCGAGGGCCGTCCAACGCTGCTCGCAGCTTTAATTTTAATTGTATTTTTCTTGTTTAAAAAAGTATTTCAAAAGTGCCTTTTTGTAAAACTGTAGTTGTGTTAATATTTGACACAAATATCTTACGATATCACATAATAAATAGCCATATTTTCAATTTTCCTGTTAACTTTAATTATTTTTTTCACTAAATCACAGTCGGCCAGCGAATGGTCACCTACCACTGGGCTTAGCCTCTTTTCTGGGGGAAACCCTGGGTGTTGTGTCCAATTTCCCTGAGTCTCCCACCAGCTTCACTACATTTTCTTTCTTACATCTGTTGTTTGGAACAGCAGTATTTTTAGTAACATGCGAAAAGAAAAGATCTTGATTTCTTTTAATCAAAATCTGGGAATCTGCTGTACATAGGTGGAAACATCTCAATGGGGAAATTCTTCCCAATCCAACACCTGACCTGTGTTAATTTGTCTGTTTTAAGTGGTTAATTTTGTATATTTGTTCAAAGCTAAATGAATAACATTTAAATGAGACAGTTTCACATATTCTAAATGCAGTTAATAAATACAATTCATATAAGACATTAAAATGTAGTTAAAGATCATCTGAGTGTTGCAGTCTCCGTTATTCATTTTATATAGTCGTGTTTGTTTCTCTCTGTCTGAAGGTAAAACCATGTGACTGTATTCCTGCAGAACTTCTCCCCTCAGTTTGATGCAGTTTTTACAAATAATATCTTTACAACCTGCTGAATATTGAGGCTTTTTTGTTTTTAAATACATAAAAAATCAGTTGTATTTTATTTATTTGTCATGTTGACTTGAAACATATATTTTGTACTTTAATTTGCAAGTGTTTGTTTATATTTTATTTTGTAGTATACTGTAAATGCCAAAGTTTACTGTTAAAAATCAAATTAACCACAATAAGTTTGTGAATTGTGATCTTTTGGGGGGAAATAATTGTTTAGATTTATTGATTAATTAATAAATTAGGTAAAAGATTAATCTCAATAAAAATAGTTGATAGTGGCAGGCCTATTTGTGTCACATTTGCAGCCTTTATTTTATTGTTTTAAATACACATGATTCTTAAACACTAAACAATTTCATTTGACTCTGGTTAAATAGAAAGCCATTTCAACTGGACATGAGTATAAGGAATTGGTGTAAAAACCTTGGTTGAATTCAGTAAATGTTTAAGTGTCATAAATACAGGAAATCTAAGCTACAATAGCTTTTAAATGTAAAAGAAAAGCAAAGTAATGACTCATTTTCTCCACCTAAAATTAGATCTTTTTCAAAATTTCTGCATATTGTTAATGCTACATAAAGCTTATTAGGAAGAAGAGTTAAAAAAAACTACAAATAATAGACAACGGCTGTTAGATTCACCATATAAAAGTTTGTATCAGGAGGTTTTTAGTGTAAACATGTAAATAATCTATTTTCTAAAGCACAAATTAAAGTCATCAGCTCAGCAGACATCAAAATGCTGCTTTAGACATAGTTTGCTAATTAATTTTATGCCACTAATTAATGAACTGACTTATCATTTCAGCTCTAATTCAGATTTTACAAAGGGTGTTTTTCCCCAACCGCAGCTGTAACTGGAAGAAAATCCCAAGCTGCAGTTCAGAAATGTTGCACTGTATTGACAGTTTAACAGAGTGCCAGCTTGAAACTTACTAAAGTTTTTCCGTTGTCCACTTCCGTCCTACCTGTACCAGCAGTTATCAGTCGTTAGGACCGGACATCAAACCTGGCACTCTGGAGAATAATTTATGGTTACACAGGGCAGTGGGACAGTAAAATTTAATTTGATGCACTTTAACGCTCACAAGCCTTTCCATCTGGCTTTCACCCAGCACTGTACCGGACGGACACACACACACACACACACACAGTTACAGTGCATGTGGACTGCAGGATAAGTGGAGGTGACAGGCCCAGCTGTGCTGTGTGAGACCCTGACTGGCTAGCAGGACCGGGGGGGTGTCAAACCCCTCAGGCCATAGAAACACACACAAACACACACCATTCAAACTTTGGTCCAGGTAGCAAACATCTCCACCATTGTACCTATCTCCATCAAGATCAAAAGTTGTTTGGACCTCTCTCTCATCTTTCTCTCCACTTTTAGATTTCTTTTTTTGCAGATGTTACCTTTACTCTTTGTTTATTACCTCTCATCCTTATTGTTTATTTGTCTGTACTCCTCTCCTTCACCTCAGCTCTGATTTGTTTTTTCTTTCAATGCATTTTTCTCTATATCTTCCCTGGATCACTCAAGCTTCTGTCTTTATTTTGCATTGCCTTCGAATATTCAGAAATTGCTGTCCATCCCTCATGTCATATTAGTTTTTGCTTCTCATGTATCTTTAATGTATTGTATTGTTGGCAGTGTACGGAGATACGAATCATATTGGCCACAGAGCAGAGATGCACAACCCTACTGTCCACTGATCGCTAGATAATTTGTCAGTCAGTTGAATTAGTCTAGAAAAAGAATCATGTCCCTCAATGAGGTATTTTCACCAAACCAGCATATAAAGGACCAGCAAGGATTAGGATTCACTGGCAACATATTTTTCTAGTGCGATGCAAAAGTGTAGTTATTTTGTTGTCTCATTTAAAAAAGAGCATGAGGAAAAACCCAGGACATGGGGTTGTCATCTAATTATCACTGCATTTCTTTTTTTTTTCAATTTTGGTCTTTTATCTGCCTGTGCTATGGTGCTGTCACAACAATAAAGCTTTGTCTAGAATGCTGAAGAGCTGAAGCTGGCACAAATCAGTGAAACAGAAGCACAAGGACAAACAAATGTGGAAAAAAAGAACTAAAATGCTGCAAGTTAAAGGAGATTTCTGGCCTGTTTCTGAAGTCCTCTTTGGACATAAACACAATTCAATTTAGTTAAGATTTAGAGGGCTGTGGTGTGATTATAAAATGATTATTCATGCATCCTGAATAGCTGCCTTTATCAAGTTTGTGAATAAACATCGTGTCACCCTCAGTTAGGTGTTATCCCCTCAGGCCATAGAAACACACACCATTCTAACTATGGTCCAGGTAGCAAACATCTCCACCGTCCATCCTGTCTCCATCAAGAGAAAAGTCATTTGGACTTCTCTCTCCTCTTTCTCTCCACTTTTAAATTTCTCTTTTGCAGATGTTACCTTCACTTTTTGTTTATTGGCTCTCCTCCTTATTATTTCTTTGTCTTTACTCCTCTCCTTCACCTCACCTCTGAATTTTTTTTTCTTTCAACACATTTTTCTCTATTTTTCTCCTAGATCACTTGGGCTTCTGTCTTCATTTTGCGTTGCCTTTGAATATTCAAAAATTGCTCCCTTCTTATCTCTCTATTTGTGTTCATCTGCTTGCTTTTCACAATCTTTTCAGAAACACCAGATCTTAAGTGATTTTTTTTTTTTGCCTTTTATTTTTTCTTATCTTGACATTTTATCTGTATGTCGCTACAGGCTCACAATGTTTTTTTTTAATACTTTTAAACGGGTGACTGAAGAAATCAGTCTGAGTCTGCAGCTACTTGAAGGATCTCTTCAATTGTTTCATTTCATTTCTGCCAAGAGGCACTTATATTCAGCAACTTTTTACCCTGGTAGATTTTCCGACACCCACCTTAGGAATAATTGTGTGCGTGTCTTGACACACACATGCAGAGTGTGTTGCAGTGGCAGCTATAGATATTTTTCTCTCAGACTTAATTGAGGCGTAGGCAGTAGGTTTTTCTCCCTGCATATTTCCTCTTTGTTGGTTTCTTTAGGGGTCTGAGTGTTTTAGAATATTTTAGTACTTCTTATGTATAGATTCAATGCCAATGCGGTCAGAACATTTAAAGGTCCAGATTTCTATACTGGAAATGTCTTTCTCTACATGCTACAGTACACACAAACATGTGATTTTCATTATTTTGACTAATCATTTTAAATTGGCGATAAAGTTACGATCATGGGGAGGAAGTGTTTTTCTTTGTTGTTGTTGTTGTTTGTTTTGTGTTGTTTTTCTGATTGTCTTTTGTTTGCTTAAAAGGGATTTTGAAGAATGGCTTAAAGCATGTCTTTTTTTTTTTCGCCGATGTGACTCAAATTTGTAGCTACTTTTCACGCTTTTCCTCAAGTTGGCTGCATAAAACAAGTTTTGCTCTGGTTAATTGACATGACAGCCTCATGGACTTTAAAGATTTTATCTGCCACTTTTGCATATTTTGACTCAACAATAAAACCACTGTGTCATGCTTTTAGAAGATACAGCCCGTAGTAATGAATGTATGCGTCAGATTTCAGAATAACAGATTCCTTTGGAAGTTTACCAAGAAGACAAATAGAGGAAGAAGGCAGTTGACTGTGTGAGTGTGGGGGGGCTTGGTTGACAAGGTGGGTGGGGCTATGTGTTTGGCTGGAGGTAAAAGTCAGTGAAGATTGACAGACCACATGAGTTTTCCAAAAATTGCCCGAACATGAAGTTCATCTGATGGACTGTTTCTGCACACAAAAAAGCACTGAGGTGAGAAATATTTGTTGAATGGGTTTTGAAGTTGAGAGTTATGAAACTTGTTTGGTGGATTTCTTTTGTCAATGTTTACCGCTGTGGTACAAAGCAACTTGATTCAAATTTATTTGGCTAGCCAGTTAGGAAGAAGAGATTTGGAGTCGTGAACATAACGGCATGCAGCCTGCAGTAGTTTGAAGTTGTGAATTTTTATTACAAAATGGTGATATTGCATAGCAAAAGTAAACAGTAAAACCAAATTTATGGTGAAAAATATAAACATTTTTGGCTGTCCTCTAGGGATGTGAAAATTACCAGTTTGTATTGATTCACAGATGCACATGTGCACGATGTGATTGGATTGGTAGAGCATCCAGTACTGATGCATTTTTAGGAATGAGTTTATATGCATTGGTTTATTACACTTTTGCACCAATAAAATCGAATCCATTTAATTATTTAATGAAAAGCTGTAAGCAGGTTCATTTCTACTGGCTTTTAAAAAAAAAGTAGATAACGAAAAAATCAATAGTTACATTTGTAAATGAAGAATGTTTTTTTCTATAGATTCTTATTTTTGTGTTCTTTAGCAGCATCGTTTTCTCATTAGCTGTGTCTACTGTTTATGCAGAGAACTGCAGCAGCGTCAGTATAAACAGCAAGAAACACTGAAAGTGTGCTTCACCCTTATCAACTAATACTCATGAAAAATCACAAACTCATGTTTTATTATTTAAAATATTGAAAATGCATGTTGCTGCTCCCTGCTGAGTTACTGAAAGAGTGTTAAACACATCTACTCATGGTTTTCTATATTTTTTTATATTGGCAAGAGGCTGCAAAAAAAAAAAAAAAAGAAGAGTGAGTAACTAGACCCATTTGTAAGCACACAGTTTTTATTAGGTCTTAAAAAATAAGATATATTTGACATGGGATTAGTCTTTTGTTTTGTTGTATTGCACTTAATCTCAATGTGGTGAATTAAATTGTATATTGAATCACAATGTATTATGAATAGTGACTAAATCGTATTGTGTTGTTTAGGGACGTACATTTTAAGCAAAACCACTCAAATATAGCAGTAATTGTTCAGTTTTTCTGTGAATATTTGACCCCCACCCCTGTTCAACTGCCAGCAACTGCTACAAACAAAACATAGCAATTCATGCTTCTTAAGTGTGGGCTTATTCTGTCTTTTACTCATGCAGGGCTAATAGCGCAATACGTTTCAGCACAGCAACAAACTGTTTAAAAGCATAGAAATCATCTTAGTTGCTGCTTTATGATTTAGGACTGTTGCCTGTTTCATGCTTTTGCTTTAAACTTATCATCTGCACGGTTGGAAAGAAGTCTTCTGGTAAATTAAACTCACCCCAAGTCCTGCAACTGAAAAACCATCAAATGAAACTTCAAATATTGAGCCTTCAGGTACAAAGACGTGCTGCTAATAATCATGCCACCTGCTGATAATCTTTAAATTCCTTCTTTTTCACCAGCCCAACTGATCAATGTGGAGGTGGATGCACATACTTTGAAAATACAGTTGACCTCAGTTATGGCCATATTTTTAACTAAAAATCTTTTCAAAATACACTACATGGTGTTCAGGGTTTCCCCCAGTGTATTAGGCTTTGCTGACCCGCTAGGCTTTGCTGACCCGCTAGGCTTTGCTGACCCGGCCGCCAGGCTAAGCTACGCTTGTTTATTATAAATATGTCATTTTTTACACACGTTTTTTTCCACCCATACCCCCAAAACTGCTACTTTTATCTACCTCACCGCTCGAGGATACACTCGCCAACAGTGACGCAATCACGCTGTCCCTGCCCCTGCACAAAGGTCCCGCGCGGTGCGTACATGTTTTGTAACTTTGCGAACCGCACGCGCGCCGTGCTTCATTCAAAATGGACGATTTCGGTGCTCTAGCAGAGCTGGTTCGCCTGTATCAGCATTTATATGATCCCTCTATGAGAGATCACAAAGATAATCAAACGGTTCAAAACTCATGGAAGGAGATTACTGCAGCCGATAAAAAGGAGTGTTTATAGACCACAGAGGGAAGAAATATTAGTCCTATGATGGGTGAATCACAACTAAAGCAAATAAATCAATAAAAGTCAAACTGAATGCTTTAAGTTTAAACATCCTCTCTGTATCACAGCCAGAAACAACAGCTGCTTTTTCTTTTCTTACCTTATTTCCACTGGTTACGTAGCTTACTGCCCCCCGTCTCTTCGGAGAATACTGCACTGACGTAAGCGCCAAGTATAAACGCCTCCACTGCGCGCCGCCCGTGGAGCCCTGCCGGACTCTAATGAGCCCTGAGGCGGAGCCACCTTCAGCTACCTGGAGTTAGCTTGTTGTCAGAGCCTCAGCAATGAACATCGAATGAGCGGGTTTACCCAAAAAGGGTTAGTTGAGCTGAAATTCGGTCCCCCGCCTCTCGCACAGTGACTGGTGGGGATAGGCACCAGCTCCCCGCGACCAAGAATGAAGAAGCAGGTAAAGAAAATGGATGGATGTATTTTTGTTTAAAAAAGTATTTCAAAAGTGCCTTTTTGTAAAACTGTAGTTGTGTAAATATTTGACACAAATATCACATAATAAATAGCCATGTTTTCAACTTTCCTGTCAACTTTAATTTTTTTTTCGTTTACTAAACCACAGTCGGCCAGCGATCAGCCGACGATCGGTCGGCCACCTACCACCAGGCTTAGCCTCTTTCCTGGGGGAAAGCCTGAACTTGGCATGTCAGTAGCAGTTGCCAGTATAAGAAAAGTAAGACCATGCAACAATCAATCTTCAATTTCCTCACTTTAAGTAGACTTTGAACATTCAGAAATTGCTGCCCATCCCTCATGTCATATTAGTTTTTGCTTCTCATATAGCTTTAATGTATTGTATTTTTGGCAGTGTCCACTGATCGCTAGATAATTTGTGAGTCAGTTGAATTAGTCTAGAAAGAGAATCATGTCCCTCACTGAGGTGTTTTCACCAAACCAGCATATAAAGGACCAGCAAGGATTAGGATTCACTGGCAACATATTTTTCTGGAGCGATGCAAAAGTGTAGTTATTTTGTTGTCTCATTTAAAAAAGAGCATGAGGAAAAACCCAGGACATGGGATTGTCATCTAATTATCATTGCAGTTTGTTTTTTTTCAATTTTGGTCTTTTATCTGCCTGTGCTATGGTGCTGTCACAACAATAAAGCTTTGTCTAGAATGCTGAAGAGCTGAAGCTGGCACAAATCAGTGAAACAGAAGCACAAGGACAAACAAATGTGGAAAAAAAGAACTAAAATGCTGCAAGTTAAAGGAGATTTCTGGCCTGTTTCTGACGTTACTTAGTGAAGTCTTATCATTATTGCGGAGTTTTATGTTATTTGTGAAGTTTAGAGGTGCTCATAAGGTCCTCTTTGGACATAAACACAATTCAATTCAGTTAAGATTTAGAGGGCTGCGGTGTCATCAGGAAACTTATATTGTTTATCCAAAAGATAGTGAAACTGAAAGACAGAGAGAGAATTACAAATTTACAAACTGAAATGACCATGGCTTATTTTACACAAATAAACAATGATTTGTATATTTTTATGTACAATAAAAAGTTTAAATTACCATATGTGTAGAAGCAGGCTGTTGACCATCAATTAGCAATTGATGGTTAGCAAATGGCATTGTGTTTATCACTACAAATATATACACAAATCAATCATTTTAAAGTCAGTACTAAAGACATTTTATTATGTTATAATAATGTTAACTAAAGAAAAATCAGTGTGAACACTGAATGACTACTGAAATTTGTTGAAAAATCTCAAACTTGATCAAGTTAAAGCAATCAGAGATAAAGGCAAAATTAATATAGCAACAGTTAAAATTAGAAAAATAGTAGCTAAAGGCTAAAACCAGCAAAACAGTAGCTAAAAGCTAAAAATGAAGCAAGTATGCAGAGATGGAAATCAAATATAAAGCTTTTCAAGGACTTGAAGTTATTCATTTTAGCAAGATGAAAAATGGAAATTAAGTTAAACATTTTAAAAGTATAAATGAAGGAAGGAAGTTCATTTCAGCTGTTTGTATCCAGGATCACTTTATTTTGGTCATGATCCAAACGTCATGACCGTAGGTAAGGGTTGGAATGTACATGGACCAGTAAATCAAGAGTTTTGTCTTTCGACTCAACTATTTCTTTACCTTGACCAGTTGAAGTAATGCGCTCATTACTGCAGACGAGGCCCCAATCTCCCGTTCCATCTTCTGCTCCATCCTACTATCATTCGTGAATAAGACTCCCAGATACGTAACTACTCTATGTGAGGCAGTGACTCATCCCAACCTACAGGGAGCATTTATGGTTGAGAACCATGGCCTTAGACTTAAAAGAGCTGATTATCTCCCAGCCACTTTACACTTGGCTGTTACTGTCTCAATGCATGCTGAATGTCATGGCCTGAAGACAACAACATTTTCCATGACTGTGCCTTAAGGTCAAGTCCATGAACACCACAAGCCGGATCAGGGACAAGAGACAGCCCTGGTGGAGTCCAACCCACACTGAGAATGAGCTCAACTTTGTGCCATAAATGCGGACACAGTACCTGCTTTGGATAGCTAGCTGGGTTGCTTTTGAGGGCCAGCTAACCCTCAAAAGCAACCCAGGCACCCCATACTTCTGCATCAACCCCACAGGATGCCTCGAGGAACACAGTCATAAGCCTTCTCCAGATCTACAAAACGCATGTAGACTGAAGAATCAAACTCCCGTGACCCCCCTAAGCACCTCGCAAGGGTACAGATCTGGTCCACTGTGATCATTAACCCTGGCCGAAGGTGTCCTGGTACCAAGTACACTTATGCCTCTTTCACACGGCCCCTAATTCAGAAGTACGGCTCTACTCGGCTCTACTCGGCTCGGCTCTATAAACAAGGCATCACGTTTACACGGGCCAGTTTGGTCTGTAGCAGAGGAACGCCTCCTCGTGTTGCGGGGGCTGGGGCCGCGGCGTGGGGGGTGTGCTACCAAAACTTAGCGCAAGTTGTGTAAACAACGAAGGCACTATAGACAACGTTGACTCAGCACTCATACTATAGTTACTTACAGACATAAATTCATTAGGGTTTATCGAAGTAAAGATGGAATAGATGTGTAAACACACAGCACCATGTTTCAACTACATCTGCTACATCAAATGTACTAGGAAAAATGTCACTTTGCAGAAACTGCTCCTCTGACTTTTTTACAGTGGCGGCACAGATCAGTGTTAACGAAATCAATTTTTGGCATTTGAAAACTTATTCAGAATTGTCCATGTCTATTATGTGGTACATCTAAGAATAACCCCCACATCTAATAAACAAAAACTGTTTGCCCCTGGTTTTGCTCTTTTGGATCTTAGAAAGTCATAATGCACTTACATTTAAAATGGCCAACTCATGTTGCAGAGTTCTACTTTGGTTACTTTGGTCCAGATAAGTGGAGTGCAGTTTATCTTTGTCACATTGTTTCTCAATGTGCCTGTTTTGGATGTGGTTAATGAGTCGTTAACATTTTTGTGGACTAAGGTGTGTCTCAGCATATCAGGAGCTCTTTGGACTGTTCCACCTCTCAACTGGAAAGAGAAATTGGGACTGTTTGAGGAACAGTTCAAGGATACATATGGCTATATAATCCCAGAAGGGAATGACTTTAACGGCGAGTGTGAGACTGCGTGTGTGCATGGGCTGCTGTAGGCGGAGCCAACTAAGAGAACATTCCTGCATATTAGTGATAATATCATGTAATATTAATGTGAGAAGGCTCCAAGGCTGCTCGGTCAATATTAAGCTACTGGAGCTGCTCTCCTCTCCTTGTCATTCATTTCCAAGACTCACACACAGATGCAAACAAGTACACACACACACACACACACACACACCAACACCCACACAATCCTAACGTTCAGCGCCCAAAGCTGAGGTGCTCAGATATGTGTGTATGTCATTGCAGGAGCACAGTGAACACACACATCACTGTACCCAGGAGGGCTTTAACAGCTGGTCATAAATATTTCCCTCTTTTGCAAATCAAAGGTGTGGCAAACCCTTTCAATACGCCTGTGACTGTATGTGTGTGTGTGGGGACTTGTATTGCCTGCGTTTTACTAACATATACTAACTTGTGAGGACCGACTGCTCCTTGTGGGGACCAAAGCCTGGTCCCCACGAGTAGAAATTATGTTTTTGGGTTAGGGGTTAGGTTTAGGACTAAGGTGTGAATTGAGTTTAGGTTTGGTTTAGGGTTAGGTATGTACTGGTAATGGTTAGGGTTAGGGTGGGGGTCAGGGTTAGGATGTAGAAATGTATGGAAGTCAATGGAAAGTCCCTGCAAAGATAGCGGGACAGACAGGTGTGTGTGTGTGTGTGTGTGTGTGTGTGTGTGTGTGTGTGTGTACGTGTGACAGAAGGAAGGTGACTTAAAAGCAGACATATGGTTATGTAGATGTGTGCCCATTATATGTGTGTGTGTGTGTGCGTGTGCGTGTTTCTCTATGCATGTATGTCACGTAGCATGCCTACATTAAAGCCATTGTAGCCCTCAGTTTCAGCTCTCTCATGGCTACAGGCTTTTAGCATGGGGTTTTCCTGTAATGTGTGTGTGTCTGTGTATTGAGGGTGGGGGTTCTAATTAGTTCTCTTACTTCTCCTGCATTTCTGATATCCAAGTTGCTTGCATGCACCAGTTCAGACTTACAGACACAGCTCCATGTTTACTGTAGGTGAAAGAGAGCGAAAACACTGATATTCAGATTCCAGATTTTTGATTCTGGTGTTTCCAACTGTTGAAATTAAGTAAATGAACAGATAAAGTGTCTTTGATCTAAAATATGATTTCACATTTCTGATTTTACCAAAAAAATTAGTAAAATAGTTTGCTTCTTATAGTTTTAATTTTTAGTAATGTTTGTAAGCT
Organism: Kryptolebias marmoratus; assembly: GCF_001649575.2. Taxonomy (NCBI): domain Eukaryota; kingdom Metazoa; phylum Chordata; class Actinopteri; order Cyprinodontiformes; family Rivulidae; genus Kryptolebias; species Kryptolebias marmoratus. The sequence goes on from NC_051432.1 coordinate 868,105, forward strand.
AATTCTGTGTCATCGGCAGACAAACAACATCAGTGTTGATGCAGTCACAAGATTTTTCTTTCAGTAAAGCTTAAAGGAATCAAACTATCATTAGGTGCTTTTGTATCAAACAGTTACAGAGACTTTTTGTGGAAAATGGAGACTGGGGGTTAATTGAAGGGGCACAAACCTTAAAGGGCTTTTTATCTGTATGCGTTTGCACTAGCAGTGATATTATTTACAGATGTAAAGTTAGCAGTCGAGGGTAATTTGTTTATTTTTTTCTCTGCTTCCTGATTTAACCATAAGGGTCCCTTTGAGATTATTAATCTTTTTCAGAGCTATCTGTTAATAAAATTAAAACAACAACACTACCATTTTATAGTATCTGTATCAGTATTCTTATAGCTTCTCCTGTCCTTATTTGTATTAACGTTATGTGTGTGTGTGTGTGTGTGAAATGTCTAGTTTTATACTTTATTTTAGATGTGTAGGGTTTTGTATTGGCAGTTGTGGGGATTTTAGGTTTTGTTATTAAACACCTAACCAAATTCTGTATCAGCGTTTTCTAAGGTTAATGCTGGAAAGGATCCTGACCACCAGCTGGTAACCAGATCCACAGTTCATACCACAGATCTGATTTAATATAATAATAAAAAAATATATATATATTAACCCAATAACCCAGCATTCTTTATTATTCAAGCAGAAACTTGAATATGTGCAGACAGCTTCAGATTGGCTGCTAGATGTCTGTGAATGTGGGTGTTTAGTTTTTTTTTTTTTTTTTTTGTTTGTTTGCTTTTTTTTTTTTTTAGAAGAATTTATCTTCTTGAACGCAAACATTTTTTCCCTTGTGTGCATGCCAAGCTATATGTGAATCACTTCTTTTGTCCGTTAAACTGCAAGCAGCACGACTTCATGTGAAAATCATATGATAACAAAAAGCCCCCACATGCACATAGGCTGCAAACACACAGCAAAATCTCCAAAATCTGCCTTTGTTTCATCGGGGTTGGGGTCCTCATAAGCTCTTAAGCAATCTTCACATCTTTCTGAAACTGAAGTTTTTATTTGGTTGTTCGTGAGATGAGGAACATTGATATTCCAACAAATTTAACTGGGGCTGTTTCTTTTATTAAAGAAAATACATGCTTGAACAACAAACTAAATTATTTTCTATCATAATGACCAATCAATTTAAAAACCTAAATCCATAAAACTTTGAATTATAATTATTAAGAATGTCTTCATTAAGATTTATTTGTCCAAAATATCAAACTAAGTCAATTAACATAAACAGTCTGAAAATGCTGAAACACAATGGGATACTTAAACAGTCCTTTAACACAGTGTAACAAACATATTAATTAGGTTCAATAAAATTATTATAATGAAGATCTCTGTACATGCTTGACACCTCAGTAACTGCAACACAGCAAGGAGAATAACAATAATTATTTATTAAGTTTTTCATCTAAATAGAAAAAAAGCATATCAATTATTTTGTGCTTCCACATAAGTGACCATGGCTTTTTTTTTTTAAAAAAAGTAACCATGTACAGAGCTATAAATATAAGAAGAAAAAAAATAATTAAAGAAAGCCCTTAAAATCGCAACAAAATCAGCAAGTTTCCTTTGTGTAACTGCATGGAATGTATGTAAAATGAAACAACGCTAAAGACTCTTATTGTAACACTGCTGAACTAAAACAATAATATAAAATAAAAATAAAACTATTCTTATAATTATTTTTATGACAAAAATAAAATGGTTCTGTAATGTCAGAGACTGTAGCCTTTTGTTAGGTAAAGGCGTGGTTACCTTGCACTTTTCTTTTTCCAGGGTAAGAGCCAAAAATAAAGAATATTTAGGAATTAAGTTATAAAAAGGTTGAAGATCCAGAGTTATAGCAAACAGCAATTTTTAAGGTCAGATAATAGTGGAATTTGATTAAGATCAGGTCTAGGATGACTGGGTAAGAGAACAGTTAAACAGATACATAATGGTAACACAAGGGTACGGCATGAGGATACAATGTGATGAAAGTATGAACAAATGAAGCTACCATCAAATAACCATGCTATGTTGTTTCCGTAGGCATTTTCACAAAATGATTTAAGCTGGGGCACCTTCTGACTGTCGGTAGGATTTCATAGAGGTTTGAAATCAGCCTATCACTGTTATGTTTTTGAGCCGCCAATCGGGGTAGAAGCAGAGCCATGATGGTTGACATGTAAAAATATGAAAAGTTTAAGAATGTGGTGTATAGATGACTTATACTTTGTGCGACCACTCGGCCACGGGACTTAAAAGCCTAAAGAACAATAAACAGATTCATTACAGAGGAGAAAATTGATGGTTAACCACAAAAAGAATCTCTCAACTGAGTTAATTCGTCATGCTTTGAAAACGGTCTGAGGAAGACGTCCGTCACATGCTTGGTGTGTTGTTTTTCACGTCAATGCAGCTGAGTTCTCCATGCCCCTTTCACTTCCAGGATGCTCCCTTCATTTCTGAAAGTTCACATCTGTGTGGGACTTGGCCAGCTACATCAGTGATTTGTGAACGACGAAAGGCAGCTTTTTGTGGGTTTTGTGGCCATTTTGTGGAACTGTTTTTGTGAAAATTCTATGAAGTCAGTAATACTAGCCGTTTGTTATTTATGTGAAGATTTATTTTGTGTTGTGTGTATATTATCTGTGACATAACAATAAATAAATAGCTGTGGTTGTTTAGAAATTGCTAATATGCTAATGACAAAGTGCTAATGATTTTGAAAATGCTTTAATTGGGATGCAGATCTGATACCTGAGATTGGATCTGGACATTCCTTTGGAAAAAACTAAATAAAAGCAAATGTTTTGGTGGACTCACTGGTCCTTGAATTTCAGCTTAAGAGATCACTGCAAAGTTTTATAGAAAGTGTGACTTGCCTTTTCCCACCTCTTTCCTGTTCCCTGACAAATCCTTTCCTCTGCTAAAACTGCCAGTTAAAAGTGAAACTCAAGCCGCAAACAGTTTTCTCCTCTATGTTAAAGAGCTCACATTGTTGTGGGTTCAGTTTCTGCAGCTGACAGGCCTGCTGCTTTCCAGCAAAGTCAGACTGGTGTAAAGTGACAGGCCTCTGACCTCAGAGCTGTGCAGAGGGTTAGAAGTCAGAGACGATTTCCGTACAGTTGAGTAGCATGCTGCTATTTTTACATTAGAGCTCAACAGCATGGTTTTATCTCCTTCATTTGTCTGTGTTGATGGATGGATGTGTGTTAGGGGTCTGCAGTGTCCTGTAATGATTTTCTGTCTAAACCTACATGATTTTATACCAACAAACCAGACAGGAAACAGAGGCAGTGTGTTCGTAGTGGGAGTTTTATTCCTTATTGGTTTGGTTTTTTCTTAGAATGTTTTTTCAAAGACAACGTAAGAGGTTTCTAGTTTTTATTTTGGTGAAATGTGATTACCAAGTAAAAAAAAAATCAGTTTTGTGTTGTCATACACTGAACCTGGTAAATATGGAGAATTAAAAGAAAAATCTTAATCACTAAGAATAAATTATCTTGAAATAGCCATTATGGCTTATATTGTCATTCTCCTCTGAATTTCTTTTGCTTCTTTTAAAATAAAAACTGTTGTTAAGATAAGGATTACTGATATGTAATTGTAAAGTGTAATGTTGGTTTTAATACAAACCATCAAACACCAAGGAAGGTGACTTTTAAAAAGCTTTGAAGATTTTTTTTAACTCCAAACCTGAAAATGTTTAGACACTGTGATGTTGTGTAAAGTGTAAATTTTAACAGAATTAAATAATTTGCAACACTCATAAACCCATATTTTATTTACAGTCAAGCACAGTAAATATACCAAATGGTGAAACTAAGAAATTGTAAATTTTCTTGACAAAAAGGTAGTTTTTTCATTTTATGGCAGCCTCACATCTCAGAGAAAGGCTGTCGAAGTAGATAGAATGGGACAACATTCCCACTTCCATAACCTCCAGCAGGTGGTCTCCTCAGTTCCTAGATGTTGTTTACAGTGGGAAACATTGCTCTGTCTCAACTTTACAGAAATGTTTTGCTCTCATCAAAATCAAAATTATTATTTTTTATATTGTTAAATTTCTTAGTATCATCATTTGATATGTTTACTATGTTCCATTGTTAATAAAATATGAGTTTATGAGATTTGCAAATCACTGCATTCTGGTTTTATTTACATTTTTAATATGTCCCAACTTTTTCAGAACTGATGCTGAAAATTGTATATTTTCAGCCACCTTGCATCAGTTATGTAGCAAGTTTTATTTTTCACCTTCACCGCTACTGTCTTGCATATTAACAGGTATATTTTGTGCTACTGTGCTGCTGTTGTTTGGACTCATAAAAAGCTGCCATTTCCTTTTAGCTTATACAATATAGGTCAAAATTAGGTCATAATAAAACATAAAAGAATTATGTAAGATTGAAGGACCTGCCAAGGAAGAGTATATCAAGTCACAGAAGAGGTTTAATTCTGTTTGTACAATAAATGAATGCGGAGGTCCATAATTTCAGAATAACAAACTGCTGTTTCACATGTAATTGTATCAAACTGCAGTTGGAGAGTCTAATCTTTTTAGTTGATTTCAAATGTAGTTATCCAGTGAAACCTTTCTATGCCAAAACCATTACTGCAGATAGATATTCACTTTAGCTCTCACTAATAATTGGACTGTTTCCAGTGTTGCCTTCTTTAATTTCAGATGTAGAAGTTTTTCCTTGTGATGAGTGGACATTGAGTTATCGCCACAAAGTCTTTTCTTGTCTTAAAAAAGGGATTTTGCTTTCTTTGACACAACAAAAGTACAAGAGCTCTTTCTTTTTTACAACCAACTAATTGTCTCACATGGGACTCAACAAACTTGAACAGCATCTCTGGGGAGTTCAAACCAGATTTTCAGAAGGCTCCAGAAGTTGCACAGCATTTTTCCCCATCAACTGACCTACTTCCTGATGCAGAAGTGGTGCTCATTTATTAGGCAACTTAGTATTAGTATATGAAGGACATCATACCTCTCCACAGTGTTCCAGTTATTCCCACGCTGACCATTGAGTTCACTTTTTGGTGGGTCGGCCTTAGTGTAGGGATGTTCAAAATTTCAGCTGTGGCGTTATTGTCAGTTAATGCAAACTCCCTTAGCTAAACATGCTAACTCCTCAGACTTCTTAACTATTATGCAGCTCAGGCCCTTTTCTAGATGTAAAGTTGGTATAACAGACTGGAAAGGTTGTTTCAAGGTACCTGTTGACAATATACAGTAGACAATATATGCCCTACGATGCTTATACTATCACAATACAGAGAAACCTCTGAAAATGAATAATTCATTTGAACAGGTGATTATCCTGGAAAATTTAAATATGCGGAACAAATGTTCCCAATTAAAAAAAAAAAGAAATAATTTGCTTCCAAAACACCAACCCCCAAAAATATTGTATTTGCACAATATTAGTACCATTGTATTGTGAAATCGGCCGGCCAGCGAACGGACACCTACCACTAAGGTGGACATAATATGTTTAATCAGTTAAACAGTTGGTAAAGATTTTGTAATGTTATTTATTCAAAAAAACAATACACAAGAGCTACAACATCAGTGTTGTGTTCTTGGGTTTGCACAGTAAATGCATTTATGTTCTGGTCTGTTGTTGTTACTGCTTGTTCCTGAAGGGTGCTGCTGTGACAGGGTAGGGCAGAAGAGACTGTGATAAAGAAAATAACAGCGTATGATTCAGGAGATATGGGACAACAATATATGCATGAGGAGGTAATGGTGGTAAAATGTAGTGTATGGTAGGAATGGGAGGTAATATGGTTATAAGATATACCATGGTATCCCAAAATAGCAATGAAATTGTTGTGATTAGCATCCCTTAAAACTCATATCCAAGCTATCACCTGTTCATCCAAACCAGGTGTATTAAAGGTTAAAAAACATCAAAATCATGCAGGATAGTGGTCCTCGAGGACCAGGATTGGACACCCTCGTTATAGAGCGTAACTGCATTCTGATGTGGTCCAAGAGTTTTGGACCACATCAGGCATGGTGAGGTTGTAGGAGACATGGGAAATAGCACGAAAAGGCCTGTTTGGTGAGTTCTAAGAGCATAACATCATCATGATTACATGATTCCCTTCACAGTTAAGGAGGTTTTCCAAGTTTGCCTCAATCCAGCCACACTCTTTATAGGCCCTGTACTTTGTTGAGAGTGCATTGGGGTTTTCATCCATTGTGAAAGAGGCCCAAGGTAACAATGCATCTATTTACTTTTACATTTTTACTTAATTCAACACGGTATTATTATTATTATATTTGGGGTTCATGTTTGTCTCCATCAGTGGAGATAGGTTTTTTTATTGGCTCTTATTCACTGCACACACACACACACACACACACACACACACGTGCACTGCACAAGCATTTGTAAATATAGAGTTAGTCAATCAACCAGTCAGCATGAGGCCCCAGTAAAAGCTTACATTGTGTGTTTATGGCAAGAGGGGGAGGAGACTTCACAGCGGGCCAGTTTCACTCTGAACTGCAGAATGGCTGCTCCATCAGATCCTTTGTGTTTTGACGGCCTCTTTTTCCAAATGAATAATGATATAATGAGATTCTCGTTTAATGTATCAGGTCGTGTGTGTGGTAGGAGCCAGTGAAAACAATGTTAGAGTATGAGTTTTCACCATCAGGAATAGAACAATGTTGGTACGTTTCAGCTGCACAAGACTCCTCAGTTAACTGAAGGAGACGGCTAAAGAACTCAGGGCTACAGAAAGTATTGTAACATTTATGTAGTGACAGTCTTAAGTATTCAGAAGTGGCTTTTAGCACTCCTGTCCCGAGTTCACGTTTACTGTTACAACATTCCCTTCTCAGAATAGCTGTCCTTTTTGTCGTTTTTCCTTTTTGTGATTAAACCATGGCCTGGATCTTTCTGCCTTAAGTAACACTTTACTGACCACCTTACTTCGTTCCTTCACTATAATTTAGTTGTCATGGAGAGTTATTGTGAGAATGACAAGTGAAAAATGGGCACATTGTGAGGTTGTAGGTTTGAAACTTTAAAGAAAAACGATGAGTCTTTTTACATTACAAAACTTAGTTTTTGTAAACTGAAAAATAATTTTACAAAGAATGTATCAGCAACAGTATAATCAATTTTTAAAAATAATTTTCAATAATAATAATATTATACTTTTATTTGTTCAAATTTTATTAAGTACTAGTATAACAATAAAATGTGTAATGCTGCAAATTTTATATGAAGACAAAACCTAATCAGAGCAGGATAAAAACAAAAGAAACAAAGCAGAAGTTCATAAGATATTAACTTCAAGCAGTAATGTTAAACAATAAAAATGAAATTTTCAATTATATAAAAAAAAACAACCTTTGTGTATCCATAAAAAACCTCACCGTCTTTCAGCACCAGTAACAAAAACTCTTTGACCTGTTTTGTCTGGGATCAGCTCAAAGGCGCCATAGGAGCTAATAAAAATGTAGAAGGGCTTTAACCAAACTGCCCATGAAGTGCTTTAAAACTGGTCAGTAAATCTTTCAGTCATTTCCAAAGTATGTGGGCAATCAGTAAAGCTACAAGTGTAGGCAGAAAACCTTTGAGCTTAAAAGTGTGAAACTTTACAGCAAAGTTTTTTTTTTATGGCACAAATGAAACATTTGTTCATCTTGATTTTAATTCTGTGTATAATATACAAACATGTAATAAAACATAGTTATTTAAGAAATAACTTTTAAAATCATTTTAAAACCAAGAAATTAAAAAAAAATGTTTGAAAGGAAATTGATTAAAACTGCTTTAGGTCTTTAGATTGTTATTGTTAATAATAATAGTGCAGAGCTTTTGAATTGAGATGAAAAAGCGGGACCTTTGGAGCTCCAACCTTCTGTTGTTTCGCTGTGTGGCCTCTTTATTGCTCTCACACTCTGAGAGTGTGTGTGTGGGGGGGTGGGGTGGGGTGGGGCGTGTGTGGCCTTTGCGTCAGCTTAAGCAGGTGCATTGTTAAGGACGTAATGCCTCATCTCGTCTTTCCCAGCAGACAGAACAGGCTGAGATAACAATGAGTGGCAGTACAAAAAAACTGACCTCTTGAGCAGAAAGAACTAAAACGGACCTAAAAATTAGTTAAAGAAACGTTTCTGTATTAAAACAAAGAACACAAAAAGTGGAGAAAAGAAAGCAGAAAAGAATAATGAATTTGCCCCGTGCCCCGGGTCACGAGAGAATAGAGGGGCTGGTTAAAGAGGTTCGGTCTGCTGTCAACTCTTAGAACCCCAAAAGAAGCACAAAAACTACCCCTTAAACACAAAAATCTAGAAACTTGTGAATCTTTTTAGCAAGGATTGCAGGAATGTGTCCGGGTGGCTCTCTAGGCTCATGGTGGCCATACGTTGCACAATCACGCAGTGTTAAAGTGGTGTGGAACAATAAAACACACAGTCAGTGGGCTTCACACCCTGTTGTGTCACCAAAACAGCCGGACAGAGATTCTGCTTGACTTGTTTTCTCACTTTAAGTAGAGTGAAAATGTGGCAATGTGAATGTTAAAACAAGGACTTGAGAATATATAACAAGCTTCTGTTAACAGTTGGTTGACTAAATAAGGACAGATCACAGTGTAGAAACCATCTGCAGCTTGATCAGCCACAAGGCCATAGAGATACCCCAAGAATAAAACTTTTTACTGTAAAAAGACAGGGTTTGTTATTGGATTATAACTACTGTTGCAGATTTTATTTTTATGCCTCCTCCATAATAATACACCATAATTTTAATTATTTTTGACAAGCTGAAGCTAAAGATATAAATTAATATTGAATTTAATTGAGTTTATTTATAAAGCACCAATTTGCTGCAATGCTTCAGTTCCCATTACACTTGTTAAACTGTTAGCTACCATCTCTGCTCTCCCATTTTATTCATCTCCTAATACCAAAATACAGAGAAAGCACATTCTCCAAATTCTCCAAAAACAATTGCAGCAGCTTCTTTTTTCTGTTCACATTTTTTCTCAGTTAATAACTATTTCAGCTCATGGTTAAAGTGTAATGGTGACAAGATCAGATGCAGAAAAAAAGCAAAAATAGCTCCTTATTTGTTACACCAAAAATGGAGTTTAAAAAAAACCTCAGATTTTGTGGACAAAAAGCAGCAAAGACAAAAAGCATTTTTGTGCTCATTTATTCAGATTGCGTACAAGATTATTCTGGTAAACTGTCTGTGGGTCCTGCTCCAAATGGGTGTGGATCAAGAGCTTCACTGTCCAAAAAATTGGGATAGTGCTTTTTAGGATTCTTTCAGATTTTTAGGACATGTAGCAGAAGATGCACTAAGTTGGGATTAAACATGATCCCAGCTGCTCCAGGCGGCTGACGTCCCACATCTGTCCCCTCTGTTCTATTCTGCCTAAAAAAAAAATTTACTCAGCGCTTAGTGAAGACCCTCGATCCTCGCCTCTGGCTTTTAATCACTGGCATTAAAGGCTTTAAAAAAGACCACCCCACCCCTCTTGGGGAAGAAGGGGGAGGGGCTGCGTGTGGCAGAGGGCGTTGGAGCTGAAAAGCCCCCCTCGGTGTGTTAGGTGGCCGAGGTCCCGCCTGCACAAATTGGATTTTCTGCTCTCCGCTACTGTTCGCTAAGCATATTCGCTCCAAATCTGTCTTCTTTCAGCCCCCCACCCCATTGCTCTGCTTGGGGGGAGTTTTAATTCATGTGAATCAGGGTCTAGCACCGACTAGATGAGGCTGCCGAACACAGCGTGGCTGCCTGATGTAGAAAAATTTAACAAGTTATGTTTTTGGCTGCACATTTTCTGCATGTGCGTGGCACATCTCGTCTCAGCTCTGTGTGTGTGTGTTTGTGTGTGTGTGAAAGAAGATACAGTGAGTCACTGAATCTCAGTAGAAATGTGTGTTTGTGAGCCTGAGTTAGATTTGCAGCTCAGTGACCTCTGAAACTGAGCTTCAGACTAATCCTCCAAATTCATCCAAATCTAATGACTGACAAAATGACTGTGTGGGTGAGAGATTTCTACTCTCTGCTCTTCAATCCAGGAGGATTCTGAGCCCGCTGATGTACTTTTTCTTTCTGATAAGTCATTGTTTTACTTGTTCTGAAGTCTAACTTCCTGCCATGTTTCCAGGGGCCCGCCAGAACGTTTCTAATGGGCATACAGGCCACTGACTATCTTAGGCTGGCACACTGAAAGCATAAGCCGTAACAGAATCTCAGTTTTATTATACTGTTGTCTTATTTAGACTGTTTGAAAAATACTATAAAATGAGAGTAAAGGAATCATCTTATGCATTGTATTTTTATTATTTTCCAGCTGAAATTACTAATTGAGAACAATGTAGTCATTACTCAACTCAATGAAGCTTGTCTTCCTCTTTTTTTAAATTCAGATTTATAAAAAAATGTATATTCATATAACCTCCTGAGACCCTATATTCTAATATAAGGACATTGGTTCTACATCAAAAATTTTTATTCTGTACAACTTAAACCTGTTGTTCTTATTCAAAGAGACTTGCATTTAAATATTATTGTTTATTGTTTTTTAAATAAAAAAAAACTTTTAGATTTGTATTTGCTTATTATTTAAAAACAGTGTTTTTATGTTTATGAAGTTTTGCTATTCTCAACTACCTTAAAGAAATTAGAAATCCGCACCAAACAAAAGCTCAGGACTCAGGAGGCTGAGACTGTCTGGTGCTCCTGAATGTTTCAGTGTGTCGTGGAAAACACGTTAGTTCTGCTGTGTATGAAAGCATTAAAGGAAGAGATTGGATCATTTTATCCTTGAACTTCCTATTTTTCTTCTTTATCTCACAGGAGCGAGTCCTTTTCACAGGAAGATTTATTTTAAAGTAAAGAATTCAAGAAACTTATTTTGGTTCAGTGGAATGACAGTAATGTGTGAGAAGGATCCTGGGACTGTTAATATAGTGAAAATGAATTTCTTTGTTGCAGTTCCAGATCTTTAATTAGTTGTTCAGAAATGACAGCAATGTGCAAAATGATAATTTTAAGTGTCTGTTTTTAGAGTAGCAGCTTGTGACCAGAACATCAGTGAAAGAAATTCTGTGAAGACAGATTTAAGGCAGCTCTGTAAATTTCGTCATAGACTCCCGTTCAGTTTACGAGGTACCTTTTAGAGCACAATTACCATTACTTTTTAAAAAGTCAGGAGCTTCCAAAATGAAAGATTTCACTCCCTTGGGGGCAAGAAAATGATTGATAGATTTAATGAGATTTTTTTTTTTAGCCAAAAGATTAGTTATTCAGTAATTTTAAAATATCAGATGTGGAGCAGGAATTTGTCACATATTTAATTAACGTCTCCATTAGTTGTTGGTGTGGAGTAAAATGTTCCAGTTCTAATGTCAGGGGATAAACTGCAAACAAAGAGCAGTATGAGCGGAGCTGAGCCGTCTGTTCATCAGTCTGACATCTACAAGTTTTAAAAGGAAAGTCAGGTTTAGGTTAAATATCAAACATTTTATTGTGCAGCTGCAAGAGTAGAAAAATTTGCCTTTGAGATTAAAAATGCATCTAAAACATTTTTGTACATATTATATTGATATTTTGGCTATTTAGAAGTGGTGTTTTGTGGAAATGTTATGCACAATAGTATTTTGCTTATTGCATATAGCAAGGACCTCAGTTTAGAGAAATAGCGTTCAATTCTGACAAGACTAATGAGCTAAAGGCTAATCTGAACCAAAGGGGATTGCTTTTGTCCTAAAATATGGCAAATGTCATAAATTTTATAGCAGTTCATGCAAACATTTACAATACCGTTGTTGTTGATGACACTCTAAAGGTTTAAATAAAAGCATTTTCTTCAACTGCAATGAAATTTTGAAAATCAGAGCTGTTTGAAAATGGAAAAATCTGCTTTGAGAGTGGGTCAATCAGAAAAGCTTTTATTATTTTGTCAAAATGGTCCGAGTAGACACTTCCAAAGCTAATTTTGCTGTTCTCAACCAGCTCCAATCTTCAGCATTTCATGCCAGCATTAACAATTTTATATTATACAGTCATTTCAACAGAAATAAGATATTTCTGCCAAAAGTGACCCAGAGCTGCATTGTAAGTGATACAGCTAGCTGTCACTGCTTTCAAATGGCCACAAAGATTTGTGTAAATAACTGACTGTGGCATAAAGGTGTTGGCAGGAAACAGCTAGGAAATTTTGGAGATTGAATGTGTTTTAAGATGGTAGCAATCCACATTGGTTTTAGCTACTGTATATTCAGACTAGCTGTTAGCTCACTAGTCCTGTCAGAGTTAAACTATATTTCTCTAAACGGAGGCCATTAAAAGAGCTATTTGCAACAAGTAAGATATTAATTGTTCACAACTTTTACACAGAACTCCACTTCAAAATGACAGAAATACATTTTTCATGATTGCTTCTTGGTTTCAGAAAATTATGTTCGAAGAACTGATCCTGAGAATAAAGTTATTGACGGCTTAAACAAGACATTCTGTTGGTTTCAGGTTGTGCTGCAGCTTCACTGGAAGACACACGGTGTGAAGGGTTCCAACCTGCTAAGGGGCAGGGTTTTTTTTCTGCTAGTTCTGGATCCCAGTAAAGCAATGTTTTAGTTAGAATACTGATCTGGGTCTGAAGCAGGTCAGGTGGAGCTCGGTGTGTCGTTGTTTTTGGGAAGGAACTACTGATGGACCTGATGATGCTGTAGTTATAAATACTGCAGGATAATGCAGCACACATTTCTGACATCAGCTCAACTGACAAGATTAGATGCCACTCGTGTTTGTTTTTCATCCACATCCAGATGTTTCCCATTTGGAAGGTCTTATTTGTGTTGTGGGTATTTTTTATGGTCAAACAGTGAATCCTTTATGCTTTGCTGTCTTAAAATAAATGGTAATTTAAATCATGAAATCCACACCTCCCTTTGCACAGTACTTGATAATAATTACCAGTGGAAGCTTGGACTGAGAGGCTCAGTAAGGAGATAATGACCCAGACAAAGATCTTAGTTTCACAGCTCTTTGATGCTAACAAGGACATTCAGCATGTGATTGTTAACTTGTGTGCCACAGCAACAGTACTTTCCCACAGTGATGAAATTTTGCCTCATACAGCGACGGGCGCTCCTCACACAGAACTTCCAGATATTTGGGGAATGAACCAGGACCTGCAACCTGCAAAGGTCCTGAAGTGACCACCTCATCTGTCTGCTTTGGGTGCTTTTACAGAAATTAATTTATGTAACTAATGCACTCAAAGTCCTTCGAAGTGTTTTTATTTTCTTTTTTTTTTTCTATTTAACACACATCTATAAACCATTTTACATTAAAAATGACATTGAAACTCAAGATAAATGCCAATGAGAGCACAATCTGACAAGCGGATAATGTTTTTTTCACCTACAAGATGAGTCCCAAAGAGCTATTTCTGGGCATACTGTAGATCTGATTTAAACTGGAGGAGGATACAGCTCAAAGGAACCGTGTTTGGTTTTTGCTGGATTATTTTCATTTTATCACAACAAGAATTTCAGACTCCGGTAATCTGCTGTAAATTGTTTCTTTTAGGCCTGCCATTCCTCCGGCCCCCACACGTCCAGTTTCCTTTTTTAAGAACTTGACTACCTACCTATTGACCTTATGCTGCTCCGCCTACTTTGCTGCTTCTGCTTTTCAGGCCTTTGGAGGTGCATTACTATTTAAGTAGTGGTGTCATTAACAGACATACAAAATTGTAAAGAAGATCGATCCAAGTTTTGGAACATTCAGCAGTCATAGTGCAACAATCAGCTTGTATTAGGATCCTACATCTATCAGTCATCAGTTACTAATGAAAATGACCTGAAATCACAGACAAAGACATTTTAATTACACCACAGTTTCATAGGCCTCAGCATAGACAAATACTGCATAAAAACTGGACGTAAAACAGTATCGTTTGGTGAATTTTTGAAGTGTAAAGTTTTTAGTAAAAGCCTCATTGTTTCTTTGGTAGTTGTGAGAGAACAGAGCTCCACAGCTGTTTGACAGAATCAGATCTTGATGTTTAAAATACTTCTAATTTCTAAAGTATTTTCTCTCCCACCAAATCACTGCTACATCATCATCTTTTCTCTGAGTTTGTTGTACAACTCATTGTTAATGTTTAGTTAACAATGGCTGAACTAATTTTTGCACCTTCAAGAGTGACGAAGCAAACAACTCTATTGAAAATAACACCAGAAGAATGCTTCCCAATTTCTGCAAATAGGGGCTGGTCAATAAAGACATGCTACCTAGTCAGGTTCATGGATTGGACTAAAGATAAATAAAACAGCAGCTGATATCAAATAAAATAAATAATAAAAAAATAATTGAAAAAAAAACTTTTAGAAGGACAGGAGAACAGTACTGCAAGATCACTTTATCTCCTCAAAGGGGAAAATAAAGAAAATAGGAAGTTTGTAAAGGCTTTTATGCAGTTTTGCAGCTTTTATCCATTCATTTTCTATACCTACTTGGTCCTGTTCAGGTTCATGGGGAACTGGTGCCTATTGCCAGTGGTCATTGAGCGAGAAGTGGGTACGCCCTGGACAGGTCACTACTGTCCATCACAGGGCCACTCAGATACAAGCAATTATGCACTCCCATACCTATGTGTAATTTAAAATTAATAATTAATCTAACATGCATGCTTTTGAGAGGAGAAAGTGGACGAGTCTTATGGACACAGGGAGAACATGCAAACCTCATGTAGAAAGGTCCCAGCAGGGTGTTGAACTTGCAACCTTTTTGCTGCAAGGCAAAAAATTGCCAGTGTCTTAAACCCTGACAAGTAACTGTCCATTGAAATGGTTAGAAACAGCTGTCTCAGTACCATCCACATGAGCAAGAAGAAAATGACTGTCGTTAGATGAATCATCTCATCAGAGGGTTTTATGGGGTGTCTGTTTGGTGAAACCTTTTTAAGTACCTCCACAACAGTTCTACCAAGAGTGAATGCTCTAAGAAGAACAAAACGGTCAGTGAGTATATAAATGTGACAAACTGGCAGAATAAAAACATACAAGAACACAAAAAGAAAAAATGCCCACACTTTGGGAAATAGAAAACTGTGTAAGCAGAAAGCAATTGTAAGAAAATGGAAAACAGAATCAGTATCACAGCTGTATTCTTGGTACTTTGAGCTGCCTTTTTGACTGAGACGGTGTGTTACTTGAAATGTTGATAAGACCTCAAAATATGTACCTCTTTAAAAAGATCTCAGCTAACTCTTCAGTGGAAAATGTTGCTTTGTGTAAACAATTATTTCCTCAATACTAATCATTATTAATTACAGGAAATTACACAAGCCATAATTATTTTCTGTCACCAAGCTGAACAAGTTGCTTGAGAATAGTTGTCGCTAGGTGCTTTGCCAAACTCTTGGGAAGCAAGTTAAAGATTTTTTTTCTTGTTCATAGGGTGTATGTGACTATGAGAGTAATGTGTAACCATATTCTTTTCTCTTTCAGTAAAAAAACATAATTTTGTACTGAAAGAAAAGCTCTCAATTCCCCCTTCACACTGGTTGATGACCCCACTACGATGTGAACCATCCACCACATGATGGATGGTTTTTGCAGCATCTTGGTGAGGTCTTTGGGTGTGTATTAGGAATGCAGTGGGATCTTCATTACACATGATAGAGATTTATAGGTTTACAGTAGTTTTAAGCATGCACAAATCTTCCATAGCAAGGTCTTTGTGGTTTATCATTGCGGTAGAGTGGTACCAATATCCTGGGTGGAGTGTGGAGTTGGTGTATTGATGATCATTTTGTGTTGTTTTTCCCAGTTCATGCACTCTTGGTAGAACTGTTGTGGAGTCACAAAAAATGGATCATGTGGTTTGGTCATCACAAATTTGAAGCAGGTTTAACCACATTGGCCTTATGCCTATACTACAACCATGATTGTGACAAGTTTCATAGAAGCAACCAAGCACAGATGTAATACTTGGGATGTTAGTGTCATGCTAGTGTGGCGTAATATCCTAGTGCATAGTTACATCCTGGTGCAGTCTGAGGGAGTCTTACTAGGGCGGACGTACTAAGCATAAGTAGTAAGATCGTAGCGTCTGCCTTTGCACTAAAGGAAGTTTTCCAAATTAGTTTAATCCAGCCACGTTCAAAAGGTCTTTGAGAGCATAGTGAGGTCGTCATCTAGTTTGAAGGGGTCTTACTTAGGTTCAGAAAATAGTATGTTCCCTCTGGATTCTTTTGTATCCAAATGAAACCTGATATTTAGGGGCACTTTGAACTTTTTGTTGTGTCATGTGTTGCATGTCTGTGGAAGACGAGGATTGATTGGATTCAAATACGAGGTGTAACAGTGTAAAACAAAAAAACAGAAGGGAAAAATAAGTTAAATTCAAGGCCAGTGGTATGGCTGTATATTACCTTCTTTAATCTGAAAAGCTTCTCTTTCCAGAGACTAGCAATTTGTTGCCCTTTGAAAATGATTTGGAGTGCATGTTGGGGGCCCTCTGTGCAGTGGAGTGAGATGGCCTTTAAAAGCCAAGGTCTCTGTCTCACTAACAGTTTAAAACCTTTTCTTTTGGCTTTACGATCTGCTCCTCCCCGGCTGCATGCTAACAATTTAGATTCTTTTCATTTCTGGGATGAATAATTTGTTGCTCTGTCTGAAAAAGATTTAGAGACATTTATGAACAAGAAAAAAAAATTATCCAGCTCTCCAGGCATCCCAACACCAAATGCAATTCAGTTCTTTATTGTTGACACTCTTTGACATTCATTTTTTCTAATTTGTTTTTTTTTTCTCATCAATTTTTGCGACCTTGTAGCATAATGAAAGACGTATACAGTCATGTGAAGAAGAACATGTGTTGGCCATAGAAAAGAGAGAGTCTTGGCCTTTTCAGGGAGAAGGAGAGAAGATTGCATGTTTTTCATGTCGGCAGGGTCAGACCAAAGGTCTGAGAAGACTTCAAAAATTAATAAAAATGTAATTAATTTCTTTCAAGATAGTAGAATGAACAATTCAGTAGAATAGAATAGAACAATAGAGATAGTTATCATTTATTCTTTTGACTTTGTGTCTGTGTTGTTCTTGTTCAAGAGGTCACAATAAACAGAACTAAGACATCAAGTAAAATTACATTAAATTACACTGAATTTTGTGTCTTCTTTTTAATTATTCCTGAAGTGTCTTAACTGCAAGGACACACAGAACAAGCTTCAGGGTCCTTTTTTTAAGATTTAATTATAAGGACCTGAAAGAGTGAGAGTCTGGTCGAGCAGATTTTGTCAGGCATTTAGATTAAAAAGGATTTATATTTTTAAAAAACATGATGACAAAAAAATGTTAAAATAACCCTGAAAGAGAGTAGTTCATAAATCAAGTACTAACATTAATCAGACCTGTACTTGGATTTAATTGAGTTTCTCTTTTTTTCATAATCACCATTTGAAAACAGGTAAACAAAGCCAAAGTACTCAGTTTGTTTTTAAGTCGCACAGCTGACTTCAGAGAGCTTTAATGGTACAACAAAAACATTTCTTAATTTTAGGTTTGATTTACAAAAATATATTTGATTGCATATGCATGTATATATATATATATATATATATATATATGTATTTATTTATTTATTTATTTCAAACAGAACAGACATAAAATATAAACAGACAAAAAAAACTATCATGAAAAAAGAAAACAAAATAAAATAGAATATAGATAGATAGATAGATAGATAGATAGATACAGAGCCCAAAATTAAGCATGCATGTCTTTGTAGCAATGACTCATATGTTCATGTATAGTACTAGCTCTACTTTAAAGAAATCTGCAGACTTTGTAACTTTAAAGTAATTTTAAATGCAAGTTTCACCTGATAGTAGAAAAGCACTTAAGTAAACAGAATGTGGAAGGGAGTGACCATCAACTGGTGGCCCTCATGCAATATTTGGCCTTCGATGTCATTCCAATCCGATCTAAAGAGTAATAAATTATTAATAAAATGCATAAAGACCAGTACAGGGATCAGATGTAGCTCAGCTCAGAAAGGATTAATGATAGCAGTGTTTTAGCCAATCAGAGGGCTTGATCAGAGCACATGATCACAACCTGACTCAGGGCCTGAAACATGTAGCTAAACCCTCAAAGACCATGGCTGGTTAGCGTAGTATCTCACTGTTCTGCAACTGGTTTGCGACTCAAAGTTAGAGGAAAATAGGTACATTTTTTGCTGCAGTCTCACTGAATTCTGAGTGTTTGTGACCGAGTGACCAGGGAATCATTTATGTGCTTTTTGAGCAGCCAGTTTTTGAAAACATGGTCTATTTCTGCGTGCACAACTTGCAAAATTGTATTCTAGGCTGTGCCCATTATTTTGTTGCACACCTCTGCATGTTTTGTACTTTTTACAGCCCGCTATGTACCCACATTGGTAGCTGCCCCCAACTTTATTATTTCATCTACTGGAGTATAGGAGTGGCAGTCTTTAGAGGTCTAAAACCTTTCTCTCAACCAAATTTTGTCCAGTTTTGATAATAATGAACTATTTAGATGTTGTAAAGATGTTATTTAACCCCCCCCAATTTAAGCCCTGTGTAGTGACACTTGAACTTCCAAATTAGTAAGTCACTTCAATAACATATTGCTGCACAGGTATGGTAGGCTAACCTAATAAAGTGGAATGAGTAGCCCAAAACTAATTATCATGAATGAGCTGAACAGTGATTAGCAGTGGTTTCAGACACTTTTGAGAGCCATAAAGTTGTTTTGCAGTTTGAACAGCAATACACTGCAGATGTGTCAGTCTTTGAAATAATGTTTTTATGGTTGTGCCTAACAAAATAAACCTTGTTCTTTAACAAAGCACTGCTTTTGGTTCTGTCCCCCAGGCATTATTATTGTTTAACTTAAAAATATCATGTTCAATATGTTTCTCTAATTTATTTCACATAATAAATTATGTGAAATGAAAACAAAAATCTTTTTTTGCTATTTTTCACATTTATTACAATAATTCACAGGAAGAGTCACAACATTTCTTAATGAAAAATGAAAATGTAGTAAATTTTTAACACATTTGAAAAGTAACAGAGCAAGGTAAATGACAGCAGAAATTTCAATATTCCATCCACCCGTCCATCCGTCCGTTCATCCATCCATCCATCCATCCATCCATCCATCCATCCATCCATCCATCCATCCATCCATCCATCCATCCATTCATCTTAGTTCTCTTAATCCTGGTCTCTGTATCCAACACTCATTGGATGAGAGGCAGGTACACCCTGGACAGGTCGCCAATCCATTGCAAAACCACAATTAATTAAAGGCTGGCCCCCAAACTGCTTGCTTCAAAAACTTCTGCCCTTTGTCCAAATTTTGTTTATGTTCTCTAGTGTACTGTTTGCTTCTTATCCCCAAATCAAATGTAATTCTTTTAAGCAGACTTTCAGCTCTTTCTGGCATAATGTGGAGATTGATTGTAAAAAACTAATAATTGGTGATGTTTAGGCATCAAAGCTATTTGATTTGGAAAAGGTACAGTCTAAGAAAATCTTAAAGTGTCTGACTTTGGAGTGAGACTTAAATTCTTTTTTTTTAAGATTTAAGACAAAGGAGTGCACTATGTCCCAGTTCATCACCAGTGCAGCCTGTCATTCCCAGTCTGCTCCTGTGTGTTTTACCCTGTCACACTCCTACTGTTTCCCACTCTAACAAGGAAGGTAATTGGCTGAAAATAACAGAAAACACTCAGTACCACTCCCATTCTTTAATACTTAGCAAGTCAACACTATCCATCTAGCCCCAGCCACCCCCTGATTTAAGTAGTCCATCATTTGCACAACTCCCCATCTTTCCTTTAATTGTTTTCAATTAGCTTCTTGTTAATTTACGCCTGCAACTCCTTTCCTTCTCAGTTTCATCTTGATCCGAGAGGCTGCTGAGAGGGTGTGCATGCAGAATCACGGGAACAAAGGACGGAGGGTGCTGTATCTTACTGTTAGAGGTTAAAAATGAAGATGACGAAGGAAAAAGCTTTCTATTCTCCAGATCAACAGCAGAGGTTCTTGGGCAGCAAAAAAAAAAAAAAAATACTTGCAGGTGTCGTCACCATGAGGGGAGGACAGAGGATGAAAGGAAGCACATTGTCATCCTCCTTCCTGTTCTCCATCACATAATGAAATAATTAGATATTTAGTTGGCTAATTGGAGTCTTTCCTTTTTTCTCCCTTCCTCCCACTGAGACATTTGGTTGGCTGCTGAAATGAGGAGAAAACAAAAGGCAGCAGAGATTCAGAGCAGCCTCACCGAATATCCCCAAATCCACTGCCTGCCCCAGTGCATCATGGGGAAAACAAGGACCCAAACTTGCCTTGTCCTGTTTGCATTTTCTGATTCAGCCATGCATATACACATTGAGTATATTTGTCTGTACTTCGGAAGCAGGGAGAAATTTGCTCTACATATCTAGTCATTTGCTGTTTAATATAAGGAGGTGATCTGTCAACCAATCAGAGACCTCAACCTATTTTTTCTTTCTCCTTTTGTTTTCCAAGTCATGACCATGTTGGAATTTTTAAAAAGAACACTGTCCAACCTAAAATCTATATTGTGACAGAGTGTGTTCTGAATTTGATGATTTGCAATTTTTTTTCTTAAGAATACTGGTTGTGCTTGTGGCGTTAGTGTGCTAGTTGCACACATCTCCCTCCTATAAGCTTGTCATCGGATACTTTTGAGAAATTGAGTTGAGCTGATATTAAGTATTTTGTTTGTCAAAAAGCAGTCAGATTGAATCGACACACCATGGTCTTTTGGTTGGTCATGTGCTTTTTTTTTTTCATTTCTGTGCTTGTTTGAGTATCTGCGTTCTACCACGCCTTAGGCCAATCGTGCACATATTTGCTTTGTTCATTTTCCTCTTCAGTCTCCTTGACACACTCCCACACATACACAAACACAAATACATGCTCATACGTGTTTGCATACACACACACACACACACACACACACACACACACACACACACACACACACACACACACACATACACACACACACAATGCACATACCGTGCCAGAGGTGGATGTGCTTCTTATTAAACAAGCTTTTGTATTTGTATATGTTCTTGCACAGACACAGAAATCATTCCACTGTTCCACTGAAGTTTGTTTTCCTGCTGAGAGAAGAAAAGGTTTTAGTTGATCTTCCTTCAGCAGAGATCTTTATGAATCACTGCTATCTCTTTGTTCTACTTCTTTGAGTTCTCACATCACATAAATCCAAAGCATGATAAGAAATGGTCTGAAATACAGAGATACATGTCAGAAAAGATAAAAATTATTGTAAAAATAAATATACTTCACATACAGCTAAAATGAAGCCTTAAAATCATCTCTACTTCTAAGTTAAGCATCATACAGTGTGTTTGACTGAGCAGCACATGTTTGGGGATTATAGTCGTCACAAAGTGAACAACCTAAAACTCAGCTTAGTTCAACTCCTGCTAATCCTACATTAACATTTTTATGGCCCCATCGGGATTTTCTTTCACTTTACAAAACTTAATTTGAAAGGCACACACATGACAGATGATCAAACATACTACCCAGGTCCGATGTTAGGCTGACTTTTACAGGATATCAGTGTAAAAGTCAGCGACACAAAGTCCAGTTAACTCACCTACTTAAAGTAGAAACAAACTCAGGTATTGATCCCATCACGCCAGTATTGATACGATCCAACACCAACATTGGTATCATATGTTGGTGTAGATTCTCAGTCATCCAGATCCAAATGTTTTTAAAAAGCAGCAACTGGATTTCTTTTCTGTAGCTGAAGACGTGCAGAGTTCTGAGCTTTAAACTGCATGATGTTTGTATTGATAAATCAATATTAGGATTGATCCACACAACTCTACTTCAATGATGTAAAAGTCTGAAGAAATGCAATGTGACTGTTCAGACTGAGGTCACTCTGAAAAACATCAGATATGTATCTGATTTAGTACTATATATGAAACTGACCTGATTTGGAAAAAAAAAAAAACAGATTTGTCACATTCAGAGTGTCATAAAAAAATTTTGGACCACTTTTGCCTGCAGTGTAAGCATAACCTAACCTTTTGGATGAAAGAGCTTTTCTGAATTTTTTTGCTCAAGATGTAAGTATTCTTGTATTATTTATTAAATTATGTTTCAAGTGTTGTGCTATTACCATCATATCACTTCTAGATAGCTTTGAACTGCCTCCGATTGGAGAAATAGAGCTCAGTCCGAAGATTGATGAGTTAACAGCTTGTCAGAATGTGGCAGAGATCAAAGTGGATTTCTGTGGTCTTAAAACAACTCCAATTTTCAAAATGTCACAGTGGTTCAAGCAAATACTGTTGCTTAAATTTTTATGTTGCTGTAAATTTCACATTACAAGATTATTTCAGCAGAAAGCTTACAAAATTCCTGAAGGACGTGTCCCCAGTGTGCTAGTGTAGATTCTCAGTCACCCGGGTCATGGTAAATTCAAAAAAGGTTAAAAAACAAAAACAACTGGACTTCTATTCTGTAGTTGAAGATGTTTCGCTTCTCAGCCGAGGAGCTTTCTCAATTCAGAAATAGAGAGTGTGGAGTTGAGCTTTTAAAGCTGAGATGTAATGTAAGCAGGCCCCAGACTGCACCAGAAGTGATACAACTTGCTGCTACTGCTGTTATTTGCCCTTAGTTATTGATGTTTGGATAATTACTCAAGCAACTCTTGGAAAAAATACATTTAAATATATTATATGCAGAAAACCTGTTTTAAAAAATATCTGTTTGAACCTGTTTCAAAAAATTATGACAGATATATCATGACGCTTTATTTGTTTTTTAACACAAGAAAATCCAGACTTGGTATGTGTTTAGCCTATAATAAACTGAAGTTTTCTGTGTCAGTATGATTAGAAAGGTTTTTATTTGGGAACACTTCATACTTGTTGCCTTCCTGTTGGAATGATGTTTTCACACTGCAGGATGTATCTGGACTGTTTATAATCCTTTGGATAGTGTGTCAAAATGGCAGCCCTAACAATGTTGACCACGCTGACGAATATTAACGTAACTTAAAAAGGATGGACCATGCTGTACTCAGCAACACATTAGACATGCTGTATTAGTCTTTGTAAGGAGAAGCCAAATCACAGTAAACACAGAAAATTTATGAAATAAAATGCATTTATTTTTTCACGTTTCTGGTTGATGACTTGTCGTGTGACATCCTCATGTCATTCCTAAACTGAGTCACCTCGTCGGGTCCATCATTGTCTTCAGAGCGGATTACATGTTTTGCTGTGTGGAGGTTATAATCAGTGTCAAAGTGCACAGAGTTCCAAAGAATAATGTTGTTGCATGGAATTATGTTATTTTTACACCAACCCCTTTGGTAATTGCTACAGCTAATTGGAACTGCTCTGGTACAGAGAGTGAAGATCAGAATGATCAGAGAGGTCTGCACCATACAATGTGTGTGTGTGTTTGTTTTTGTTAACCTTTTAGGACCATTTCTCCTATGCACACCAACTTGTCAGGAACCACTGCTACTTTTGGGGACCAAAGCCCACTGTATGTATGTTCAAACACCATTTTTGGGTTAGGGGTTAGGTTTAGGGCCAAAGTGTGAATTGAGTTGTGCTTTGAAGCATTGAAAGCCGTTTGTCCAAAAATGACTAAATGTCTTTGGTTACTTTTAGACTAAAGAAAAAAAGTGACTCTAATGGATTGCGAAATATTTTTAAATCTAGTAAAATAAGTCTAACAACAGCGAAGTGAAATAAAGCATGGTGTTTGCTGCTGTGACTGAAAGAAATATAAGTCAGACATTCAAGCTCAGACAATATCAGTTCTTTGCAAAAAAGGCTTTTTTTGCAAGGTTACCTAATAGAGCAACAGAAATGTCTGGAAAATAAAATATGAAAGAAAACATTTTTAAAAAGCTGAAAACTTTTCAGAGAATTCCAGCAATCAACACATTCTGATGACAGCTGTTGCTTTATACTTTTTCTGATGGCTGTTCACAAAAAGGATAGTTAGGAAGCCTTATTAAGGGAGCCTCACTGCTTACTGAAACACCTTTTTTATTTTTTTGCCCACTACTCTTTCATTTCTGTCATGATTTTCAATTTGCAACTCCTCGCAGTTTTAGAAAACCCAATACAGAAAATACATCAGAAGTATGGCTCGATCAGTAATTGTGTGCAATGACTTTTGGTAGCTGTACATTGTACGGTGTAGATGGAATTTGAAAAAAAAAAAACAAAAACAAAACATAAAAAACAAGGTTAACAAAAGTGTCCACATACTCAACAATTTGAGTTTGGCAAAATGAACATCCAGCCCTTTTTTGGAGCTCAGAAACATCATTCAGCAGAAACATCATTCTGCTCACAGTTTAAAAATTTATAAAATCTGGCTTATAGTTTTTGCAGTCCATGTTTGTTTGAAACTTACTTTCAGGCTGCTTTTTGTCTGCCTCTCATTAACTCAGCAGTCAGGGAGTGAGAGACACAGTTGAGACACAGTACCATGGTGACCACAATGAGCCACTGGCAGCAGCTTTGACATTTCTTTCCATCTGGTTCTCATTTTTGTAAGCTTAATTTATTACAAAGTTCTCCTGGGCAGCAGCTGCATCGGCACCCTTCAAAACTTAAGAGATCTTTGAGTTTGTTTGTCGGGGTTGTAATTTTGAATCTGTTTGTCTTTATCTGTATCTGTGTCCATTAACCTTTCGCTCCAACTTCCACTGATCAGATCAAACTTGGATTTCAGATTAAGTCGGTCCGTCTTTCTTAAGAACCAGTTCTGAGAAACCTAAGCCTATAGCCTTCGTTAACCCTGATCCCCTGTTAGGGTTAATTAGGTATTGATTTGATCAGGACCAGGCAGGAAGCACACTTCTACGGCCTTTAGTCATACTAAATTATTAATGCTGTTGCAGCACTACACACAACTTATGTTCACTGGTCACAAGAAAACCAAACACGAGTTTCTCTGCGGTGCATCTCTGCGTCCCTGTTTGCCTTCCCTCCCTCTCCTCTCTTGCTGAACTCAGATTGATTGCACTGTTTCCTTTAGTGTTAAGTTTCTCTGTGCAGCTGTAAGGAATGGATGAGATGCACCTTCTTGACATGCGTGCAAGTGTTTGTGTGTGTGCCTGCTTTGATTTGACAAGCGTACGCTTTGGGAATTTTTGAGCAGCTTTGCAGCTCTCAACGGACTCCAAAGCACTGTAGCAACAACATCGGGAGTGTATTAATTAATTAATTTATTATTTTAAATGTTTCAGAGCAACACTGGTTGGATTTCCCTGAAGCCATGATGTTGCTTCATTCATTTACTGCAGTCCATTTGTAAGACGTGCATCCAGTAAACCTTATATCTCCCTTTATCATTTTGTGCATATCTGAACTGTGCAGTTATTCATTTATTGATAAGAATAATATGATTTCTCTGGGAAAAAAAAACTGACAAGCCTGATAAGGTTAGTTGACAATCTGTAATTCTCAGATTCCCCAGCCTCTTCCTGAAAAGCTCTCCATAAACAGGATGCAAAAAAGGAAATATGTCATAGTTTTGGTGTTTTGTTTGGTGGTTTTGTATTTCTTGTTCTGCTTTGTTTGTCTTTTGGATTTGTGTTCATCTCTTGTCACTTTCACCTCCCCAGTAGTTTTCCGGTTCATGCCTGCCACGCCCACCTCACCTGTTCCTTGTTGTGTCACAGCTGCAGCCAATATTCATCCCTCCCTCAAGTCTTTTAAAACCGGTCTCTGTTCTTCACTCCTCACTGGGTCATTTCATTCCATTTTGTTAAGCTTGTTGTGTTTCTCGTTCCTCCATGCCTTGTGTTGCTTTTTGTAATTTAGTTATAGTTGTTTTTGCTGTCAAGTCAGCCTTTTGTTTTTGTTATATTTTGCTTTAATAAATTAGTTTTATTTTTAAACATGAGTCTGCACTGGGTTCACCTCCGTCTCCACGCCTTATGACAGAAAAATTTAGGGCCTTATAAAATCTCTTTTTGTTTGTTTGTTTTTCAGTTTTCGTTTATATTTTTCAATATTCTGTATTATTTTTTTATTTTTATGTAATTCCACGTTTTATGATCTTACCAACTTTTCTCACCTAAAACGTGTCCTATTAATATATGGTGTATTAATATAGTTTCAGTAAGTAAATAAGAAATATCTAAAATGTTATGAATGTTTGAACAAAACTACAGCAGAAAGTAAACCATTTAAATTTTCTGGTGAATACCTTCTACCTGCTACAACACGAAGGCTTTGACTAAAGCTAATGATTATTTTTTTCTCAGTGAATATCTTCTTCTGCCCATGCAGCTACAAAATATTTAATAAACTCTAATTTCTGCTGATATGTTTTCATGTGGACATGTTAACTGAGGTAAAGTTACTGCTAGCTCACCTCCTCTTTGTCCTGCTCTGACTTTGACTCAGTTCTTTCAGTTCCAGTCAGTCGTGTGCTGACAAAACTCACTGTAATGTTGTTCTCCTCCAGATATTGTTCTGCTATAAACTTTGCTCTTGGTGTTTAATATGCCGTCTAGATGCCTGCGACAGCCCTATTTGCCTCCACTCTCTGTAATTTGCCCTCCTCTGTAATTTGTTCGCCCATTTCAGGTTGTACAGTGGATTTAATTTTTAACGTTCAATTCTGCAATGTTGACCAAGTTTTCTACATGGCAGAAATCATAGGGCCCCACTGATTTCTTCTTTTCTCTGCTTCTTTTGTTAATGCCTGCCACTTTTACATGGTTAACACGCAGTATATGCTTGTTTTAGTTGTGTGAAAACTATATGAGGATAAAATTAAAGACTACTCTTCCAGTGCTCCTTCAAATTGTGGATCAAAAGAGCAGTTTTACCTTGGAGTGTTCTAAACGTTATGTGTGTACCAATAAAAAGGTTTCTGCCTTTTTTTTTGCATGTGTGAGCTTCTTAAAAATTGCCATGTTTATTACGCTGTTCTGTGCTTGCTAGGTCTAGGATAGTACTGTTGGTAGATTGTTTTTTTTTTAATTTATTTGTTTTTTTTAGCACACACTCATTCTGAGGCTTCAGCTGATTCTTGGTCAGAGGTCTTTTCAAACATCCACATATTTCTAAGTTAGTAGTTGGTTATTCGTCCTCTCTGATGCACATAGATCAAATTTGTGTCATGTGACTCTTTCCTCCGAAGCATTTATGTGTCATTATTTTGTGTGTATTCTTGTGTGTGTTGATTTTGTTAAGTTTGCTGCTCTTGGCTTTGATGCTGAACTGTGAGAAATAAAAGAGGTGACACAGTGGAGCTTTCAGAGACCACTTCTATATGTGTGCAAAAAAAAAAAAAAATATATATATATATATATATATATATTCATGTGCATTTTGCATTGCAATATACTGTCAGAATCCCAGTTGCCGCAATATATGTGTGTGTGTGTGTTTGTGTGTGTGTGGTCTGTCTTTACCATGTCAAGTGTAAATGCTTTTGGGCCCGAGTGTGTTCCCAAACTGGCCTACATTTCTGGAGCTTTTTGCCCGTGGCCCAAGAGACTTTGTCATCACTTTTTTATCTTATCTAACCAATCATATCCCTCAATCTCATTTGCCCAATCACAGCTTTGGTCTCATGGGGAAGGGGGAAGGGGGAAGGGGGGACTTCTACTCTATTTGGGAAGCTGCTGAAGAAGAGTTCGTGGCAGACTGAGCACTCACCATCCTATTGGTCAAATAATGTGGGGCCATGTAACTTTCAGAGCCAATTTCAGCACTAAAACCCCAATTGCTTCCCTAACTTGAAAGGAAAGTTGTATCTGTGTGCAGCTGAAGAGCAGGCTTTTGAAAACTCTTTGAAGCTTTAGTTTTTTTGTTATCAAAGCTGTCTTTGTAGGTTGCACGAATTTTGAATGTGCAGGTTTAGGGGAACTTGTTATGTGTGTGTGTGTGTGTATGGGTGTTCTCCATCATATGCAGCGCTCTGCAAATTTGAGAAATGTGAAAGAGTTTTTCTGAATTCATCTTTCTCTCATATGCTCACACACACCTCACATGAGTGACTCTGTTCATTGGTTTGTAGCAAACATATTATTAAAACACTGCCAAGGTAAAGATATTTTGAAGTGGGTTTGGTGCAAATATTATGAACAATTTATATCTTACCTGTTGTTGATAACTTTTTGAACAAGCTCAGTTTGAATAAATAGTTTAAGTCTGCCTGGACTGATGAGCAAACGGCTAGTCCAAAGTGGATTGTTGCAGTCCTAAAACAGCTCCAATCTCCAAAATGTCACAGCAGTTTATACAAATTTTTTTTATATTTTTTAACTGACCACCCTCACCTTGCATTACATGGTTATTTCAGTGAAAATATTTTGAAATTGCTGATTGAAGTTCACTACCTAGGCTGGTGGAGAAGAAACTACCACTTGTGTGACTAGATGTTATCCTAGCCTGAATGAAGATTGTCCAAAAATAATAATTTCCATTTGTGTTAGGTAAAATAAATCTCTCAAATAAATATTATATCATTAAATGAAACTGTAGATATGCTGACTTACAAGATGTTTTCCATTTTTACGTAATAAACGCTATCAGCTGGTTTAAATTTTGACTTTGTTTAAACAAAATTTCACTTCATTTTCAAACTGACAGACGGCACTGTATTCTAACCTTTTCATTTAAGGAGAGTCAAACAGCAAAGCTTGTTTCAGCATCATAATCATCGTCGTCATCATCATCATGGCTCTAATGGGATTTAATTGTCTCATATCCTGTAGTCATTAGAGCAAAACTAAATAACAGTCTTTCTTTTTCAAACTAACGGAAACACAGCAAATTCTGAGCACATTTACCATTGTCAGTATGAAACTTATAAAAATGCCCCCACCCCCACCCACACACACACACACACACACACACATGGCTCGCAGTGCTGTTGGTGCAGTGGAAGCTGAAGTGTGACGTGACGACGATTGTAACGATTTCTAAGTGAGAAATACATTTCTGTGCAGGCTCTGGTTTATTCCTACCATGGCCTCGGGCGTTCACCTTTAGCACTCAGAAGTGGCTGCTCTTGAACTATGTGTGCACTTATCTGTGAGTGTGTGTGTGCGTGCCCCATTGACCTTTCTGCTCCCTGATTAAAATGCATACATTTACGCACATATATACACACGTCTTTGTCTTCGTTTCTCTTCTGTCGGCCTCCATTTCCATTTAACAGCGGATGATGGGGTGGGGGTGGAGAAGAAAGGTATGGGGGAGGAGGGCTCAGGTTGAAAATTACAATATGTATTTATGTTTCTCTATATGCTGTTGCTTAGCAACAGCAGACTGAGGGTATTTACAGTTAATAATAAAGTGAGTGACATTAGCTTGGTGTATTAAAGGTAAAGCGCTCATTTGCTTTAAGACTATGGAAGAAAGACAAAAGTGTGCATGAGTGTATGTGTGTGTGTTTCTGTGTGCATGTACAAGTCTTTTGTACTTATTGTGTATGCACAATAAGCACTCACTGAGCCTTATCTTTTGTAGAATTTTCAGTGTGCTTCTGTTTGCCTTTGTGCCTAAAGAGCATTTGTTTGTGTCTGTGTGTGTATAAGCTTTCACCTCATTGTGTCTATGTGTGTGTGTGTGTCTAGAAAGAACGTTTTAACCATTGTCTGAATGTACACGTTTCTGTGTGTAGAAAAATAATCACGATTGCTGTATTTGAAGTTAGCATAAATCTGAAATAAATAAATGTTTTCTCACATCTGTAATTCACGTCATAATTTCAAATTACAAATCATACAGTGAAGCCATGTTTGTTTTGGTTTTTGATTGTATTTTTGTTGTTATTGTTGTCATTTGATGAACAGTGAGAAACTGTGCATGCCCCATGGGAGAAATACTTTCTCATCATGTTTTCTTGTTAAGAAAATAAAATAATGGTAAAGAAAGTTTTCTAGCACAAATATTACATTTGAAAAAACAGCACATTAGTAAAATCCTCATCTTTTTTTTATCCTACAGGCTTTGAAAGCATCTTGGAGGGCTTGTTTGGGCCGGGACTAGTCAAAGATATCACTCTTTTCCAAGGTAAGCTCACACAAACATTTGATGTGTCTAGCGGTTTAACATTTACAGTTATCATAATCAAATAAGTCAGAATTTAAAGGACTTTCCCCCCATCTTTTATACCAAAACAAATTTACTTGATAAAACTGATGACCAGAACCTGTGATGTTGAGCAGAAATACACAAGTACATCAATAAACAAATCAATACAAAAAAAAAATTATGTTACAAGTGCCAACACAGAAGGACTTGAAATCCTCTCCATCTGAAGGAGCTGTTCTGTGGATTGACTTGAATTTTTGCTGTGAAACCAATAAACAAATTAAATCACACACGCAGCAGGATCCCTACCAGTTTAGCCATGTGTTTATTCAGTGTCAGGGACTGAATGGATATTCAGTAATAAAAAAACAAACCAGCATCTCTCCTGCGTTAAGCCTGAAGACATTTATCGCCATGCCGACAAAACCAACACTGCTACAAAAGAAAAAAAACACTTGAAATACAAAACAATATATAATTAATTCATACAATACCCATCTTTAATTTATGCCCAAACCAAACAGGTGTTGTTAAACAGAGCTGGAGAATAAAACCCAGCTGCCTGAACCAGCTGAGCCGAACAATTTCTAATACTCTCTGTGACGGAGTTCTGCCAGCTAGAGACGGTTTTGATGCATGAGGAACTGGTGAATAGCTAATCACAGTGGAAAGAGTCTAAAATGGATTCATCATCAGAGAATGACCAACAACATAACAGGTGTCTGATCTTTTTCAGTATTAGATGTCTTTGCAGTTGTCAAGCTGTGGCTGTTTTTTAGATTCAGCTTCCAAATCAAAGGTGGATATGTCACTGAACTTTGATCTTTATGACTCCAGAAACCTGTTGTTGAATTTTAGTTGTATTTTGATAGTAACAATAAAAAAATGTAGTTTTAAAAGGGCCTCCCAATCCTGAGCATCTCTAACTAAACACTTCAAGCTAGGATTAAAACGCCTTCTTGCCATTGCTATTATTTATGGAAGGAATAACTCCAAGCCTCCTTTATCTTTACGATGTCAGCTTCATTAATGACTTCCCATGTCATCAGGGGACAGGGATGGTTTGATTGGTGATTTATACAACAGCTATTCATCCATCTTCTACTACTTATCCTTGATTGAGTCACGGAGGCAACATGTCCAGGAGAGAAACCCAAACATCCCTTTCTCCAGCTCCTCCTGGAGGATCTCAAGGTGTTCCCAGGCCAGAGAGGATACATAATCCCTCCCTCCCTGGGTCTGCCCCGAGGTCTCTTCCCAGTGGGACATTCCTGAAAAATCTCCAAAGGGAGGCAACCAGAAGGCATCCTAACCAGATGCCAGAACCAGCTCAACTGGCACCCCTCCCATAGAATGCCTCGGGGACCATGGCCATAAGCCTTCTTCAAATCTACAAAACGCATGTAGACTGGAGAGACAAACTCCCCAGACCCCCTTAAGAACCTCACAAGGGTGAAGCTCTGGTCCACTGTTCAACGACCAGGACTAAAGCCACGCTGTCCGCATGGATCCATGGTTCGACAATCGGTTGGAGCCTCCCTTTCAGCACTCTAGAGTAAACTTTCCTGGGGAGGCTGAGAAGTGTGATCCTTCAATAGTTGGAGCACACTCTCTGGTCTCCCTGTTTAAAAATGGGAACCACCACCCCAGTCTGCCACTCTGCAGGCATTGTCCCAGTCCTCCATGCGACATTGAGGAGACGTGTTAACCATGAAAGCACAACAACATCTAGAGCCTTCAGCAATTCAAGGCAAATCTCGTCCACCTCTGGTGCCCTGCCACTGAGTAGCTTTTTGACTACCTTGGTGACCTCTGCCATGGTAATGAACTTGTCTTTCCCTGAGTGTTTAAACTCTGCTTCCTCAAAGGTGGACATGGTGGATTACGGAGATTCTTGAAGTGCTCCTTCCATCGCACAACAATATTCCCAGTCTGGGTCAGCAGTTCCCCACTCAGACCAAGCATGGCCTGCAACAGTGCGAGCTTTCCCTTTCTGAGGGAAAACCTCCATGAGGCAAATCAAAAGTCCTTCTCCATGGCCATGAAGAGCTAGAGCAGGCTTAAAAATGGTCTATGTGGCTGTATTGAAGAATTGTTTTGTAAAAAGAGCTTTAGAACAGTGGTCTTCAATTAAAATACAGCTATTCCACCTTGTGAACATTTTCTTGAGCAAAGGTACACAGGAAGTAAAAATTTATATATAATGTATATAATAAAGTAAAGAACTTAAGAAATAGACATGTAACAAGACTTGTCTTTTGAAAAACAATCAAATTTTTTGTTTTCCCTTTTTTATGTATTACATGTAAATAGCAGTTATCATAAAACCTCTGGCCATGTACTCTTCATCAATCCTTGAGTTGTTAAGGATTTTTATCTTAACTGTCCAGCATGACTATCACTTAAAAAAATCTATTCATGTTATCAAGGTCTGTTGCTGAACAGTCAGTGAGTGGATCTGTCAGACTGGATTTATAGATTATTTTCTGTGCCCCAGGTCAGATTTAGTGGTAACAACTGCCCAAATAATTTGTGTTAAATTTTAAAGTTGTTCTTTATGTTGTAGAATTTACCAATTGCTTCTGTTTATGAACAAGACACATAAGTTTTAAACTCTCCACAGGAAGAATGAACATATAAGAATCCATCCAGTGTGAATAAAAACTTCTAGTTCTCCTTCCAACTTTTTTTTTTAGTGGCAGTGATGCAAAGTTTCTTCACTCGTGTCGTTTTATTAAGCTTGATGACTAGTGGCTTCTTCCGTATTTTCCAGTATATAAGGCGCACTTAAAGGCCTTCAATTTTCTCAAAAAACCACAGTGCGCCTTATAATCTGGAACGCCTTATATATGTAAGAAGTCGTAATGTTTTAGTACAACTTTGGTAAACTACAAAGCCACACCACTTGCAGCATTAGGCCCCCACATACTCCTGCGTACTCCGCGCATACTGTCCGCATCACTGGACGATGAGGAAGACATCTCTTGCCTCTTAGCTTTCAAAAAAAAAAATACAGTGCCTTTAAGTTAACCCTGTTTCTTCACCACCAGGGCAGCCACCGCACACCTGTCAGTGCTCTCAGACAGCAGCAGTTGTGCTACGTGCTGGCACCGATTCTCACCTGAGAGCAGTTAGTGTGTCTCTAAAAAGACGGGGCTGTTTTGTTTTTGCTTAATGCGCCTTGTAGTCTGGTGCACCTTATATATGACAAAAGTTTGAAAATGGACCATTTATTGACAGTGCGCCTTATAATCTAGTGCGTCCTATAGTGCAGAAAATACAATCCACTTAAAGAGCCACTATGTAACAATTTCCGACATCTAGTGGTGGTTTTGCACTGTGACCATCTTAAACGTCATCTTTCGACTATGTAGCGTCAAATTTTATCTTTATCAGTTGGCTGAATTGTCTGCTGAGGAGCAACAAATGATTTCAAGATTAGCACAAAGACTTTTGGTCTTTATGGGCAAGTTTGTTCCTTAGAAAAGCCATAACAGAGTTTATCCTTGCTTTCTACCATCACCTACCTTAAATTCACTTTGTCACCTTTTTGTTTTCTTGATGATGCTCCAGTTTTAAAAATGTGTACTTTAAACCTTCCTCAAAACAGTATCCAAACCAGCTGGTTCCTTCTCTTTTGTCTTTGACAACTGCTCTTCCTCTGTGTGGAAGGACAAATAAAAATAATAGAAAATAAATTGTAGTTAATTTTCAGTTAAGAACTACAATACAGTTTGTTCTGACAATTAAATAGATAATAGTTAGGATGTATTTGTTATAATACAGTATTTTCTTTCTTTGTTGTTTTTATTATTTTTACACACTTGAATCTTAAAGTGGCTGACACAAATTTTATCATTTTGACTTTGGATTATATCTAACATTTTACCTTCTGGACAAAATATTAAAGGTCATTTTAAAGAATGAAAGTGTCCATCACTAATTCGGAGCCTCAGATTGCAAAAAGAACTTCACTTTTTGCCTCCAGTCATTTATTTTTGTGCGTTGTTTGCATAATTATCTAATTTTGTGATTTTTCAATACTGTGTGTGTGTGTGTGTGTGGTGGTGGTGGTGGTGGGTGGGTGGGGGGGTACAATATCTGTTATAGTCAGCCAAAGCTTCCAAGCCCAGCACCTTCCTGTGCAGAGTGGTGCAAATCAAATCCATATTTGATTTGCACCACTAACCACTCGGCTTCCTCCCTCTTGCTCTCTCTCTGTCTCTCTCAGAAACAAGGTCAACATGGCGTCCCAGAGTCATGTGACCCATCCCCCCACCAACTTAAGGCATTTTTAGAATATTTCGGGCATGTCATTTTCAGTCGTGCATTACACTTCCATATGTATACACACACACAAGTAAAGCTGACACATGCTCAGTCACAGAGGCAGTGAAACCTCACACACACACCCATGCCACTATCAATTCAAACAGACATAAAAGCTGCATTTTATGACTTGAAAAAAATAAATTGTTATTAAGTTGTTTTGCCATACATGGTACTCATCTTAGTCTGTTTGTGGGGTTCCCACATTCCCAGCCTTCCTTTTGGTTCTATGTATCGGTAAAGAGCTTATTGAGAAAGAAAAGT
This sequence comes from Kryptolebias marmoratus, assembly GCF_001649575.2. Taxonomy (NCBI): domain Eukaryota; kingdom Metazoa; phylum Chordata; class Actinopteri; order Cyprinodontiformes; family Rivulidae; genus Kryptolebias; species Kryptolebias marmoratus. The sequence continues at coordinate 902,868 of NC_051432.1, forward strand.
GGTCATATGTACTCCAGCATCTTTTTTTTTTAGTTGTCCATCATGAAAAATCAAATAACTTTTATTTTGATTGTAGACATCCATTTGGAATGTCATTATCAACTAAAGTGTGATCCAGTAACGGGTTCTGATTATAAATATTAGTGTGGCGGACATTAATTTCCTGAATCACTAACCACACAAATTTTAAAATTTGCGTTACATTTTGTGTGAAGACAGACAGGATATATGTTGCTTAGTTTTTATTTTGTTGTGTTTTCTGTACAAAATTGTCTTCTTTTTTCTTCCTCCCACAGCTCAAGGTTGTATCTTGAATCATAAAAACAATAGCCAAAACCAATAAAACAGACTCCTTCCACACCTCTGTGTGAAACTAAAGAAGTCATGCCGGAATGTATTACTCCTTTTGCTTTAAATTTCTAACATACGACCAAGACTTGATTAAGGCGAGATTACAAGTTAGCGACACTAACCATCGAGCTAGCACAGCCTCATACTTTCGGGCGCCACATAATTAGTTAAATAAGACCCACCTATGGGAGATCTAAATGTAGATTTATAGAAATAAAAGCCTACTATACTGAAGAAAATGTCACACTGTATATCTCCCTTCTGTCTTTAGTTTCCTGTGTTCAGTTCATGTCCGATCTGTCTCCTACAAACTGCTGACTGATAATTTATCTTCTAATTTTAGTCTCACAAGTCTCATAGAAAATCTTCACTGTTGGACACAGCAGATTTTTCTGCTACTATTCCTGCCTTAATTAAGACTGAGGGTTTTTTCACAAATGGAGAAAAACGGGTTAAAAAAAAAAGTGTAGTAGTGTAGATACTGCTATTCAATCAGGTCGCATCCAAAATACAACAAAATAGTACATAAATAGCATACACGTTGCTATATATAAATAAATTTTATAAAGAATGGACTAAGTCCAGTGTACACTGATGTATTTATTTTTTTACTCTGCTCTCAATGGTACATTTTCAGACTGTTTCTATGCACAGTCTTGCATGTAAATGTTGTGTTAGAATCTTACGTCTTAATGCACATTGCAATAATATTCGCCATTATGAATGAAACATTCACACGTTTACAAAAACAGGTCGCCGCAACACTAAGCTGATTAAATGCATTCAAACAGGCCGCCTGTTGACCAGGACCACAGAAGCGTAAAGCCTCATGTAAACAACGTCAGTGTTGTCTTTATTCAGGCAAACTTGCCCACACACGCACACGTGGACCATAGTGAGAGTGAGGGGTCAAGTTAGCAGTGGGACTTGAGCTAATTGGTGCCTTCCCAGGGATCTTGTAAGATGCACAACCACGGGGTTCAAGGACAGCTCACCTGTGACCTTTTCATTACTGCAGCTGACAAAGATAGAAAAAAGAACAAAGAGAGAGCAGTGACAAAATCTGCTTGAAGTGTCACAGGAAGCTGAGAGGAAATTGTAGCATGATTGGGAAAAGCAGACATGTCATCTGCTGCATTTTAGACTGCATTTATAAATTAGGACACTACTCATATGCACAAGCTTACACACAGCAGGAAAAAAGGAGACCAGGCAGAAAACTAACAGAATGTATTATCTAACCTATCTTGTTCATACTGACACCAGATTATAGCAGTATCAATAAAAAAAATCATACTAATATTTTTCCCATGTCATTTGGTGCTTTTCCAATACATGTTACAGAACTATTTGAGTTTTTCTGGTTTTCTTTTGTAAGTTGTACCCACATGGCTGATACTAACCAAAACTAATTAATGTGGTTTTTTTGATATGATCTTAGTCAATGTTACAAAAAATCAAAGCTGGTAATATATAACAACGTACAAACACCACAAACTGCTGATTGGTCAAAGACAATGAACACCATGAGCATTTAAAACCACTACTCTGTAGCAGCTTACACAACACTTACTTGTTTTCTGAGACGAGTATAAAATCCTAAATCACAGTCCTCCTTCCTGCCTGTTGACAGCCTACTCAATGCAATAATTACACTGTACCACTTAGCAATACTATATAGTAAGTAGGGCTGCAACTAACGATAATTTCAATAATCGATTAATCGGGCGAATATTTTCTCGATTAATCGATTAATCGGTCATCTTGGAATTCATTCATTCATTAAGTCATTCATTTTGGCCCACATAAAAAAGTTATCTGTATGTAAAGGAGTAGGTTGATGTAAAACTTTTACTACTTTCTTATTTTTAAATAAATCAATATAAATTCAATTCAACATTCTCACTTTATATACTTAGCTCTCAAGCAGAAAATAACAGTAGCTTATTTACCACCCGTGTTTCACATCTCTAAAAAACTTACA
>NC_051432.1:907794-918288 GCF_001649575.2 Kryptolebias marmoratus
ATATTTTTCAGAGAATAACTGACAACGTACGTATTTGGGGTATATCGTGATATATATCGTTATTGTGATATAAAATTATCCATATCGTGATATAGGATTTTTTCCATATCGCCCAGCACTAATGTCAACAAAGCATCTTTTCCAGAAAGGAGTTAATGTGCGTCTGGATGCTGGATGCTTTTAGGGAAAGTCCGACAACAGAATATTGCTCTTGTAAATGTTTAACCTCTGCGATAACAATGCGCTCACGGTGTATCCTTCAGAGAACCCATGTAAGAGCAAGAAATAATTCCAAGGGAAATACCTCTAAAGAGAGCATTCTTTTCTCAGAGTTAACAAAGTAACTGCCATGTGGGAGAAATTATAAAACCGACATTCTGATGTCCCGTTCTCCTGAAGGCAGCACGGAGCTGCGCTGAAGAGAAACACCATTGATACAGCTGCAGTTCTGTGCCGGTTTTAATGATTTAGGCCACAATATTTTTGCAAGTAGTTCAAAGTTTAAACTGATATTGTTGTGAATCTTTGGTGTAAACTTTACCTTCAAGCAAACGCCCCCCAAAAGAATATCAACGCCCTCTTTTGGAAAATATTGCTGCTAGCGCCCCCCCGTCATCCTCTCAACGCCCCCCAAGTGGCGGTACTGCCCCCGTTGAGAAACGCTAATTTAATCAAACAGTTCTAGGAACTCTCTGAGGATCATAGGGACTGTTAGTCCTACTGTGGAGTGGTTGTGAAGACCTACGCATTTACAATCACTCTACCAGAATATGCTGATATTGTTAAACACTCGACCAATGGTCAACACAGCAACGTCACTTATATCTGTAACATTTAACTTCAACAACAGTGACAATGAAATCTGTTTCTGCGTGTGATTGGTTTAATTTTTAAAGCAGAGTTTGAAAGAGCGTTACAAATATTCAGAAGAACTAGGAGTTCATACAAAAGATCAGTTTACTCTGTGGGGTACACCTAAAGAAATAATCATGTCAATAAATATAGATTTAAAAAAAACAATCAACATACTTTATGTATGGACCAACCACACGTCCTCTCTCAAGAGCCCCTGCTGAACCAAGAAAACTCCTATTCTGAAGCAGGTTTAAAAGTAGACGCTATAACATAGCTATAAGGAACTCAACGTCCAGACTAGTAGTGCAGAAACAAAACATAAAAAGACAAACTACCTCAGTTGGTAAAAGGACAGTGAAGTGGTCCCCTGTTGTCCAAAAGTACCTCTACTAAATCAATGGAATGTTATAAATTCACAGATGGATATAGTATCATCATAGGAACGTACTTGTGACATTTAGAGCATGGTGAAGTCACAGCACAGTGTCTCAGGGAAACAAAAACAGTAAAGATTTTTTTTCTTTTTTTCCTGTGATCCAGCCATGTTTTTAATAAATTGTGCAGGTCATTGTTTTGCAGTAAACTAATTTTTTCAGAAAAATAAAAAAGGCATTAAAGGATTTGTGAAATAGGAAGCAAGAAGAAGCTTTATTGACAGAAAGTAAAACATCCATGCTGTCTAAACCACGTGTCAAGCTCAAGGTCTGAGGGACTGATCTGGCCCTTAGCAACAATTTATATCCCCCAGATAATAACATTTAAATTTTATTAGATCTGGCCCTTCAGTTTGTGACAAATTGAGTTTCTATTGCTTCTTATTTTGCTTAAAAAAATTTCAGCCTATTTAGGTTTCTTCTCGTGACAGTTACTTTGAAGCCCCCCCAAAAAAGTTGTAATTTCCTTGTAATCTTTGATTTTGACGTGGAAAGAAATGCATGCTAATGATGTCTTTTTAAGTTTGACCCATTTTTTTTTGTTCATTAAAGTATGTTTGTTCTAAATTCTATGTAATATGTAACTGGGAAAAGATATTTGATATTTTTATATGAATGATTTGACATATTACATCTAAAACCAAGGTTAATTTATGTATTTTTTTTAATAAACATTGATTTAGATTGGCCCTTGGCTAAGACCAAGTTTTTAATTTTAGCCCTCTTATGTGACTGTACATCCCTGCTCTAAACCCTCAAGAATAACAATTTATTAAAGCAAGCTTTTCCTTCAATAACGTTGATCCAGCATAGGTCCATTAAATTGAACAGTAATTGTATTTTTGCAGGTTTTCAGTTTAATGTAAAGTGAAGGATCATGGTCACATTACACAGTCTTGTAGGCTGGGGAAGCACTCTTCACCTCATCCTCAACCTGTGTTTTTAACTGCTGAAAAGGTGACATTTTGGAGATTTGAAGTCCTGATCTGACATGTACTGTATGCCCAGAGGATATTGTGACTGTATTGATTTTTCTCTTGCGTTACGGTGTTCTTTCTCTCTTTGTCTCTGTAAAGCTGAGTGTGCTTACTTTTCCCTCCTGCTGTCACACTACTTTCCTTATCATCTCAATGCATCTTTCTTTTATGTGGTTTGGAACAACAATAAACTTTTTGGCTCATGTGTTGCATCACAACAGCATATCAGCTAACATCACAAAAATTGATTGAAAAGTAGAAAATGCTGATTCAAGTATTCATTGATTACTAAGAAATGCTGCAAAATAGTTGTTTTAAAGGGATTTTTATTAATATTGTTTTTAATATACTGTTAATCTAAAAGTTTTTTTGGTATATATCACAGGTGTCAAACTCCATTTCTCGGGGGCCACTCTCATGCATGTTTTAGGTGTGTTCTTGCTTTAAAATACCTGCTTTAAATGGATGACTTGTTGCCATGCTCCGGGAGACCTTGATGATTTGGTAAGGAGGTAATTAAACCATTTGAATCAGGTGTGTTGGAGCTTCTAGGACAGCGGCCCTCGAGGCCTGGAGTTTGACACCCCTGGTATATATGATCAAACTTCAAAAGGTACAATTTAACGTATATAAAATGCTTACTGCAAGTCAAAAGTCCAGTTTCATTTTCTACTTCTGCATCAGTTTGACATCTGATCGTTACAGCCTCTAATAAATATGACTTGTCAGCACAGAGCGGGGTCCTAAAATGGAGTCTAAAAGCTATTTCACACAAACTGACGTCAGGAGCCTCTACGACAAAAATCAGCTTGCTGTGTTGACAGCATCTAGGCAAAAAAAAGAAAAAAAAAATATTTAAACATCTCAAATACAACTTCCAGCTACAAACTCTACTGTACTGTTTATAGCTACATCAAAAATCATAGGCAGTGCAGAAAGGACCAGCAGTCTTTAGGTGCTTTTGGGCCACAGGGGACCACTTTACAGTCCATTTAATCATTTGAGGTTCACGTTTTTTTGTTTATGTATATATATATTATTGTTGGTTCTATGGACGTTTGCAGTTCTTACAGTAGTATTTCACTAGGACTGCTGGTGACTAGCTGGCAAGCATTTGCAAGGGAGTCTCCAGAATGTCTCACAACAATCACAGAGCTTCTCAATTTCCTTGTTTGAGTTGTGAAATGTAAAAAAGTAAGCTGTGATTTTCAAAAACTGACCTCTCAAAATGCAGCTGCTCAGCTCTCTAGTCACTTCATTCCAAACACTTTGAATACAGTGAGACTACAGCAGAAAGTTTGCACGTTTTCTTACAAGACTTTAATTGGGGACTGCCATAAGAATGCATTCTATACATTCCAATGGCAGCCACCTACTATCCACCTTGTAATCTCTAAAAGTGTCTCTATATTTTTCTTTATAATTTTTATTCTTCTACAAACTTTAATGCGGCCCGAACAGAGCAATGTACCCATACAAAAGTTATATCAAAACGATATTGGGATCTTGGGATTTCTTCTCTTACTTTTATTGACGTTTCGAGTTACCATGGCGACGTAATTCGCAAAAAACAACACCATTGAAACCAATGCAAACCAATGAGCGGAACTCTCAACTGACAGAGTGGAGGTCACATGACCTAGAGTGAGCAGCAGTCTGACCACAACACGTTTTCTTAGCAAAGAAACCCTTCGTCATATCTCGGACATAAAGCATTGTAGAAAAGTGAAATTTTAAAGGAATGAAAGCCAATCTCTCCTTTCACTCACAGTCCAAGAATTTTTTTAATACGCCTTATAGTTTTGGCACAGCGACTGTTTGTTCGGCATGTACTCCTCAGACTTTGACTTTGCGGAGTAGGCAGACAAACCGTTTGTTAATATAACAGTTTACAAAAAACATTTAGACATTTGGACATTTTGAGCTGAATATTGGTGCGGCAGTAGCTGACACAGAGCCCCATCGCAAAATAAATGCTGAGTAAAAATATCAAGATAGCAGCTAGTGGGTAAAAAATTCAGAGCAAAACTTGTGAATGCTCTAACTTGGACACAGTGTAACATAGGATGGTCAAACTTCTCAGCTAGAACCTTCATGTGTCAAGGATCAGCTCTTTATGATGCCTTTCTACAACTGCCAATGTCGGCCATTTTGTAATCATCAAACTTTCTTTCAACTTTAACTCAGTCATTTTTAGACATATGGAGCTAAAATTTGATATGGTATTAGCTGAGACGGAGTCTCTTGTCAAACTGAATGCTAAAAAAAATCAAGATGGCCACCAAAGCTAACAAGGTGAAAATTCAGACCAAAATTTGTGCATGTTTTAACTGGGCAACCATGTAATGTAGGAAGGTCAAACTTCACAGCAGGACTCCTCATGTGTCCAAGATCAGCTTTTTATGATGCCTGTCCACAACTGATCAGTTATTGGAGCCATCATGATTCAGTATAAATGCACAAAATGGCAGGCCCCGTCAAAGTTTCTCCAGGAACTTTCTAGTTTGAGTTGCCAACTAATCTAAAACTGTCACAGCCCAGTGAAATACTACCTTAAGTTTTCTCTTGGCTTAATAGATTTTTAATAGCTATGTTATTCCAAAATTAAATTTATAATCTATACTGTATATTTTGGTTATTTTGATTGATCAGTAAATTTGTATCATTTCAATTTAAATTTATAGTTAAACAAATACCTAATAGCTCCATGGGCTTGTCCCATTTCTTTGTTGGATAGTGATAACAGTGCTTTTTCATGATGAACATTCAACTAATCTCCCAAAGACACCAATGCTTTTGGGGGTTTTGTTATCCTGGAGTACTAAAGAGATATCTTAATAAATTTATTTTTTTTAATAGTAGTGCCTTATAGCAGCATATGTAAGAACAGGATATACAAAACAGAAAAAAATTATGTAGCGATTGTGCTTTTAAGCTAACGGTATCTTAAACTGATCTTTGCTGTCAGTAACAGGTGTGGTGAAGTTTTCCTCAAAGTACTTGACAGATGAAGATAGTTATCACTGAAATGTAATCATGGGCTGTAATTAAAAGGAAATGTTTTTAATGTTGTTGATGTGAGTTTTGGTTCTTCGGCTTTCAGTCTCTGCAGGTTTGAATAGATGTTAGATTAAAACAGATGGCGTGTTGGGATTTCTACTCTCATTTATATTCAACCGTGTTTCAAAAGCAGCCAAGAAGCAGCATAAACGGCAAAAAACAGAATGCAGTGATTTATGTCTGAGTTAAATTGTGTTTGTAATTAAAAATAATACAAAGACAACTGATGTTTACTTAAAGTAATTCAAATGTTTTATTGTACTTTTAAAGCAATGTAACATTGACGTGGACACTTCCTTCACATAGCTAGTTTTAGAGTTCATCCTGTACATTTATATTTAAACTGATACCAGTGGTTGGGGAAAAAAGATTTATTGAAGCTAAAATTAAAACATGAATTTTGTTTTCACTATGCCATATCAAATATTTTCACATAAATCAAATTTCTGTTATCAGGTATATCAAAACAGTTACTGAAAAATTAAAAATGAAGTCTTCTTTAATATGATTTTTGGTCTCTGTTTTTCATTTCTGATCCAGACTGCGAGCCACAGGAAGTGTCTGACTGGTCCTTTGATGAAAACTGTCTCTTCTGCTGCTTAAGACGTGAAAAAACCAAGGTAGGCTGCCTTAAACACTTTTCTCCCTCCAGGATGAGACTCTCTTAGTTATTGGCTTAAAGTCCCTTTCTATACCGGATGATGACCCAGCAACCCTCTCCATGTCCTCTGTAACTTGTTGAAATGTGGCCTTTTCACAGCAAATTTGGAAAATTTCCTTCAAATTACTACTGTCTTAAAACTCAACTTAGTTTTTTTCATGCTATTTTCAGCATCCTAAGAAGCTCTCATGTCCCTCACAATGGTCTGTAAGCCCATCGTGGCATGACTTATTTTTTTCTTTTCTTTTTTTTTTTTTTTGACTTTTCACTCTGAATCATCTTGAAGAGAGGCGAGTTCCTCCCACCTGAAGTATTGTATACTTTATTGTGTGGAATTTCACTATGGGTGGTACTGTGAGGCAAACCAAATGTCATAAAGGTGCAGCCACGAGTGATGTAATGTTTCATTATCTTTGGGAGATGAGGTGAGCGCACAGTTTTTACTGCTTGCCACATTTTTGTCATTTGTTTTGCACTTTAGAATGGCTATTTGTAGCACTTACAGATTAGTCTAGCCACTATACCACTTATAATCAGTTATAGACATTATGATTCTAAGGCCTTGAAATAATGAGAATCATATCTGAACATTACGACCTGGATAAACTTTTGAATCATGTTAAAGCCAGCTCTCCTCCTTCACCTAGCTGGGTGACTCAATGTAAATGTCACTACATGATGGAAATATAAAAGTGTACCTCTCGTGATTCTTTTCCTAAGTATATGTAAACATCAAATAATTAAAAATTATTTTGTCATGACAATGCAAAAAGACGTTCTTAAATTTTGATCAGACATTTTATAATCTGACTTGTAGCTCTTGTTTGATATTTTCAAAAAAAATTTGACAAATTTGGTGTCATTGATTCAAAAAGTGCAACCGTCTAAATCTCATGCAAAGGTATGTTGTTTTATTTATTTTTGTAATTGTTTTTACTCCATAAATTCTCAATTACTTGTTAAAAGCAGCACTGGGTATAACAACAATGTCTGATGCAATTAAATGTTTCCACAGAGTTTTAAGAACCACTTTTTAATGATATTATTTTGTACATATGAAAACCATTTTGACAGCCTCTGGACCATGAAAGCCCTGTGCCCTCTCTGATGTTAGATTTAAAAACTAACTCTCTAAAACTAAGGGTGTGGGTTGGTTTCAGAGGTGAGGCCAGGAGGACTTAAAAGCAAAAACAACAAAGATCATTTTCTTCAACTGAGCAAACATCAGCTTGCTGTAGAACTGACTAAGCAACACACTTCATACCTTTTCACATTCATTCATCAGGCATAAAAACTGAAAATTTAGAGATCTAAAAACTATTCACAACTTTTCTCTACTTTTATGGAAAAGATTAAAAAATTACAATTTGTATATTAGTGTTTGCATAAATAAAACAAAGTCTTGGTTGCTAAAATCATTCTAACTAATTTTAAGCTAAATCAAACTTGTTTAAATATCAGCAGGAAAGTAGTGAAGTGCTTCCAAAGTCTCAAACTTTAAACTAAATATTAGCTTTAGAAAAACTTTTGTTCAGACATAAAAGCATGTTACCTACAGGACATAAATTGTATAGAAATGTTATTATGTTTTTAAATGTCATTTCCCTGTGCTTTGAAATTTGGGACTGTACCTGAACCCAAACCACCATGACCCACCCTCCTCCCTGCAGGAACCGGTTAGCTTGTTTTACTGCTCAATTATGGGTGTGTTTTTTATTCTTCAAACTTTTGACTTGACAAAGTTTCAACTCGAATCAAAGTGTCATTTGTAAAAAAATAAATCAAGGCTTCTTTGCAAGTTGTTTTTAACTGTTTCCTTACACATAGCTCAATGTAGAATAAGAACCATTTTTGTTTCACTTTTATTAACACTGACGTCTTTAAATCACTCCTGTATCACTCACTGATGTAAGAAAATCAACTCTGCAGGATTGTATTACAGGCATGAAGTACAAACTTAAAATTTGTGAATAAACTTGACCTAGATTCTTCACAAAGAAGAAAATATAAGATTTAAAAAGCCTTTTGAAAGCTTTTACTTACTTTCTTGTGTAAGTTTAATCACTTATAGGTCAGTGAAAATGTTTCACACAAATGTTGGACTAAAGTTCAAAATATTACCAATAGAAATTGTGAATTATTGTCCATCAGGTCTTTTTAATTTAGGCTGGAATAATGGAAAGGATTTCTTGCTCATGTTAGATTACATTTTTGCAGTCCGCTTCTTCCTTCCTGTTCACACACATTCAGTTTTTGAGTTTCCATTGAAAGTCTTTGTCTCTCTTCCTCCTCCAACTATGTTTGGTATTTTTGTTGTTCAACCATCATGTCTTGACCCCAGTTAGGCTTTGAATAAGGGAAGCCATGATAAGTTGAAGGTGAGTATAAGTATGATTGTGATGGTTGGAGGAAAGTGTTGACAAGAGGATGAATTAAGTAATTGAGTAATTTGTGCCTCCTCAGAGTTTCTAAGAGGCTAAGAACAAAATGAGTAGAGTGAATACATATGTATTTAACACTTGACTCTACCTTAGTCTGCTGTAAAGGAAAAATTTACAGTATGTTATGCTGTCATGCAACATGACTGCTAACCAATCTAAATCATTAAACCAAAGTTTTAGACTAAGATAATGTTATGTTGAGAAATGACAAGAGTTTGTAATTGTTTTGGTTAAACCTTAAAAATAACATTGTGCAATCTCATGCAATATCTCAAAATGCCAAGCCATTTTTGTGATTTTTTTTAAAAGTCAGTGGGCTATGGCAGTTGTAGTTGTACATTCAATGATTATTTTTTTCAAGCTTCATTGAAATTTTTCCAGTGGCTCATGACATTTTTCTGACAGATAGACACAAACACAGGCAAAAATATAGTCATCCACCTTTGCCTTTTGGTGGCTGGTGATGACAAAGACTGAAAAGCAACAGTCCCGGAAAGATTTCAGACGTTCTGCTGGAGTTGTTCCTTTCTATTCTCACTCCTGAGATTACTCAGGATGGGGGATTGCATTTAGGTGAAGATTCAACACAATCAGCTGGTTTTCTTAGATAGCCAAGCTTTTTACTAAATGGTATTTTGTATTACACGGAATATACTAAATCTGATTGTATTACAGTATGATTGTATTAAATTGACTGACTAATTTAATTGAACCTGGATCTGTTTTGGACAAAATTGGATTGCATGTAATTTGATATGATTTGGACTTCTTACATTTTTGTATATTGCTCTGAGATGACTTTTTGTGAATTGGTGCTATATAAAAACAATATTTAAGTTGAATTGAACTTAAGCTAAATAATTAGCATTTGCTCTTGGTTGATGAATAAACTCAAGAGGCACTTCCTATTATGTCTGATAGGTTCTGATCGTAACATTCAGCGTTCAAAAGCAAGTCACTGTACCTCACAAGCTCCGATTTATTTTAGGGATTTTTACTCAGTGTATAAAATTTAAAAGAGCTCTTCAAATAAATGAATTATTCTTGTACTGTTAAGTGCTCTGTGTGACCATCCATCCATTTTCTTTACCCACTTCTCCATTTTGGGTCGCGGGAAGCTTTTGCCTATCCCCAGCAGTCACTGTGCGAGAGGCAGGGGACACCCTGGACAGGTCGCAAGTCCATCACAGGGCCACATAGAGACAAACGAGACAAACAACCATTCACACTCTCACCTAGGGACAGTTTTAGAGTCATCAATTAACCTAGCATGCATGTTTTTGTTGTAAAAACATGCAAACTCCACCCAAAAAGGCCCCAGGTCAGGAAGCGATCCTACAACCTTCTTGCTGGGAGGCAACAGCTCTAACCACTATGCCGCTGTGCAAGGCAATTCTAAAATAAGCAGGGAGCCAACAAAGGGAAACAACCACTGGGGAGATATGTTCACTCATATTTTGCTCGCGTTCAAAGACAAGCGTCAGTGTTCTGGACCAGCTGCAGTGGTGAGAGAATGGTCTGGGTAACACCAACATACAGAGAGTTATAGTATTCCAGTTGGGAGGTATTAAAAGTGTGAATCACCCATAGTCATTCAAAGATATAAATGATTTCACCCTAGATAAGTCTCAGTTTAAAAACTGCAATACTAATCTATTCCTCAAGGTTAAAATGTGAATCAAATTTCACCCACAAATTTTTTATGTGAGTTTTAATAAACTGCTACAGGCTTGTCATAGTTTTGGTATTTTCAGTTTGTTGTTTTGATTATTGTCTTGTTTCAGTTTAGTTTTTCCTGTTCATGTTTGCTGTCACTATTCACTCCTCCCCAGTGACTCTTTTGCCCCTGATTATCTGCCACGCCCATCTCCACCTGTAAGTCATTGTAATCACTCACCTGTGCCCACTTCCCATAATTATCCCCTGTGCATATAACCTGGTCATTTTCTCTCACACACTACTGGATCATTCCGCTTTGTCTGCTGTTGCCATGTCATGTTTAGTCCTGCTCTGTTTCTTGTTTTGGATTTTGTTATCGTTAGTTTTGCTGCCTCGTCAGCCCTTTT
>NC_051432.1:919712-920454 GCF_001649575.2 Kryptolebias marmoratus
GTGGGGGTCGGCGACCACGATGCCCCACCAGCCTTCGTCTCCGTGGGGGTCGGCGACCATGATGCCCCACCAGCCTTCGTCTCCGTGGGGGTTGGCAACCACGACATCCCATCTGCCGGTACCTCAGTGGCAGCTGCTGCCGACGTTCCACGGGCGGGCCTATCTGCCGTCGCCGCTGCTGTCCTGCCACGTTGGTTCCTCGGAGGGTCCCGGATGTCGGCTCAGCCTCACCGAGGGTCCGAGGGGACGCCTCGCTCTGCTCAGCTTCACCGGGGGTCCGAGGGTACGCCTCGCTCCACTTCATTGACTTGAGGGGTTGGACAGATGTCTCTCCTCGATCGACTCCGTCGAGGGTTCCGATCGACGTCCTGCTCAGCTCTGCCACATCATGGGTCTGGTCCTCGTCCACGCCTGTCTGGTCCTCGTCCACGCCTGTCTGGTCCTCGTCCACGCCTGTCCGGCTCACGCCCGCCTGCTCCACGTCTGTCCGGCTCACGCTCGCCTGCTCCACGTCAGAGCCTGCCTCGCCGCGGACGGCGCTCGGGCCGCCCGCCTGAACAGTGGCCACGCCGCGGACGGCGCTCGGGCCGCCCGCCAGAACTCTTGCTTGGCGTTAGGCCATGTCCGGTGGTTCCACCGGTATTTTGATTTCTTGTTTTGTTTACCCTGGTCCTTTTGCCCAGTCGGTTTTTTGTTTCTTGCCCTCCATCCTGTGTTTTGTTTTACCCCCTCCACCCTCCCG
>NC_051432.1:920516-965498 GCF_001649575.2 Kryptolebias marmoratus
ATTGTCTTGTTTCAGTTTAGTTTTTCCTGTTCATGTTTGCTGTCACTATTCACTCCTCCCCAGTGACTCTTTTGCCCCTGATTATCTGCCACGCCCATCTCCACCTGTAAGTCATTGTAATCACTCACCTGTGCCCACTTCCCATAATTATCCCCTGTGCATATAACCTGGTCATTTTCTCTCACACACTACTGGATCATTCCGCTTTGTCTGCTGTTGCCATGTCATGTTTAGTCCTGCTCTGTTTCTTGTTTTGGATTTTGTTATCGTTAGTTTTGCTGCCTCGTCAGCCCTTTTGTTTTGTCAGTTTATTTAAGTTAATAAATTAGTTTCCTTTTACATCATGAGTCTGCGTTTTGGGTTCGCTGCCATCTCCCCGCCTTCTGACAAGGCTACCCAGATCTCTATGAGAAGCACTGCAGTTCCCACTGGGACCAAAAATAATAACTTCAGTTTAATTCTCATTGAAATGTAGGAAGTTTGAAGCCATCCAAGCTTTTAACTCAGTGAGGAAGTCAAGTCATGGTTTTAAAGAAAAACAATGAATGTGCATGGACTGTAAATCAGAGTCTTCTGTGTAGGAATGAAATGAACAATTAAATTTTCTTAGGGTGAAGCCGAAGGGGAGCATGTAGATGGGGGAAAAAAAAATGGGAATAAATCCTTGGGGAACTCCACACAGGAGGGGGCAGAGGAGGAAACAGATTCTCCAAGGCTTGCCGACAGGTAAGACCTGAACCAGTCTAGTGCAGAGCTTTTGATACCACCTTGCTCCAACTGAAAGGTCAGAATACTGTGGTCGACTGTGGCAGTTGTCAGGTCTAAAATCAGAACAGCTAAGTCTTCTAAGTCTGTACCTAATAAAAGATCATTAAAAACCTTTAAAAGTGCAGTTTCTGTTATTTAAAGAGCTTTAAAAACAGATCTAAAAATTTTAAGTCTGTCTGCTTTTAAAAAGGACTGCAGCTACATAAATGCTATAATTTGTCAAATTTCTGATTCTTTTAAAAAAGGATTTTTTAAAAAAAATTGGCCTAATTTTAAAACCAACAACAAAAGAAATTGGCCAAAAATTTAAGACCACATGCAGAAACTGATTAAAGACAACAGAACTTGTGATAGGGGAACTTTTCACAGGTTTACAGAGGAGTTATCAATACGTGTAGATGGAGAGCTGTTCAGAACAGAGGTTATGGTTGGAGAAAAGAACCCTATTGTGGGAAATATTCACAATGAAATAGAAAAATTTAGCTTTTTCAGCTTTAACAATGTCCTGATACTTGCACAGACTCTCTCTTAACATAATAAAAGACACATGCAGTTTATCCCTTGTCCACTTGCATTCAGCCTTCCTACACTCTTGTCTGGCAGACGAGTAATTTCATTTATCAAAGGTTCAGACTTTGGTTTGGGTCACACAGTTTTAAAAGGAGCAACAACATCAAGAACATTTTGACATTTAAGATAAAAATTAGATGTAATCTCAATTTTAAGACCAAGGGGACACTTTAACAACTTAGCAAAGGCAACAGAATACTGTTCAGCAGATAATGTGTTAAGGCATGGCAATGACTGGTTGGAATAAAAGATTTAAAATCATGACAGTGCAAAGAGGTTTCGAACACCACAAGACGGTGATTAAAAAACACAGCATCACATAGTTCAGTGTTTAAAACAAGTAAACTAAAAGACAAGACAAGATCCATAGTGTGGTTGTGTTCTTTTGTTGGACCTGACACAGACTGAACCAGATTAAAAGAGTATAAGATTAAAAAAGACTTGGCACCAATGGCTTGGTGGAACAGCACACGTAAATGTTAAAATCACTGACAAATAAAACAATCATATTTTGGTATAAGTCCAGCCAAAAAGTCAGAAGTTGTTAATAAAATCCTTCTTATATTTCAGAGGTCTGTAAAGAGCAGCACAAAAAGTCGGGTTGGAGCGACCCAGCTCAAATGTAAGAAGTTCAAAGCTTGAATAAAAGTCAGGTAAAATTTTTGCAAGAATAAACTGTGATCAGAATTCAGATCAGGATCTGATCACAGTTTAAATCAACAATATGTGTTGTTGTTGAACAAGTTGAGCACCGTGGGACAGTCTGCACTGAAATAATTTATTCTCTCTAAGTGTTTTAAATATCATGTGTGGACATATTTTATTTTGTAATTATATATTACATTATGTGGGTTTTTATTTATTTAAGAGCTCATCATAGATTCCTTGTGTTCTTTGTGCATCGGAGAGACACCCTCTTGCTTAAGAAAGTAACAAAGTAATTTTTATTCAAAGTAAATTTTTAATGACTTACATTTTACTTTTACTTGAGTATATTTTTACACAAGTAACTTTACTTGTACTTGAGTAAAATTTCAACACATTAACTGTATTTTTACTTGAGTAGATTATTTTAATACTCTTTTCACTTCTGGCAGTTTGTGTCTAAGTATTCACCTCATGATTTGGTAGCTTTTAGAGTCACTTCTAGCAGCAGTAACTAAAAAAGTTGTTTTAATTTGACCTTTTCAGTGTCTCACAACATTGCAGATGATTACGACAATGGTTCAAATCATTGAGGTTTGCAGAGATTTCTTTTTGCATAGCTTTCCTAAAGGCCTACCATAGCATTTTATTCAAGTTGAGGTCTGGACTTTGACTGGGCCATTGCAACACCTTCATTCTTTCCATTTTCAACCACTCTACTGTAGGTTTTGTGCTGATGCTTGGTACAACTGTCTTCTCTCATCACCCAGTGTGGGCTAAGCTTTATCTGTCAACAGATGGGCTCACATTTGACTCGAGAATCCTTTTATCTACAGAGGAGTTCATGGTCAACTCAATGACTGCAAGGTGTCCAGGTCCTGTAGCTGCAAAACAAGCCCAAATCATCAACCCCTCCACCTTATTGTTTGAGAGCCTGTATGAGGTGTTTTTACTGATACCTGAAATATCTCAACTTTTGCTTTATCTGTCAAAAGGACATTGTTCAAGAAGTCTTGTGGTTCATTTAGATGAAACATTACAAACCTAAATTGCGCTGTGTTATTTTTAGAGAGAAGAGGCTTTCCTTTGTCACCAATTTCAAACAAGCCATATTTGTTCAGTTTGTTTTCTAATTGTACTTTTATTAACTGTAACCTTTAACCTGCTAACTTAGGCCTGGAGATTCTGAAATGGAGCTCTTCTTTTTTTGTAATTTCTCTGAGAATTGCACAGTCTGACATCAGGGTGAACTTGCTGGGACGCCCACTCTTGGGAAGATTGACAACTGTCTTAAATGTTTTTTGTTGTTTCTAACTTATAGTTAGTTAGTATGATGGATTCTAAATTGTTTTAACACTCCTGTAGCCCTCAAAAGAGAGAGAGGTGGAGCAGCCCTTGAACCTTTGGGTCAATTTGACCAGAAGGCCATGGGAGGGTTAAAACAGCCTTTCCCAGATTGATGGGTTGCATCAGTCACATATCTCAGATCACTGCTGATGTCTTTCTGATCTCAACTAAGGTTGTATTTATCTAATTTTAAGACCTGTTAAGAACCAGAGGATTATTTCTGTATTTATACAAAAATTAAAATTAAGACTGCTTCCATAGATTTTTTTGATGACTGCAAAAGCAACTTGACCTGCTTATGTTTTTACCTGTAAGTTGCTCTCATGTGTTCTGTTCAGTTGCTTTTTGGGTTAGGTTAATGTGAATGAGGGAGGTACAATGGAAGTGCTAATCATCAACATCTATTTTAACATCTATGTAAGTAGGTATATGAGACGAGGATATGAAGGACCGAAGAAGAAAGGGAAGGAAGTCAGGAGGGGGCATCCTCCCCCCAGTCATTGATTGTTGCTTGTTTTTTCGACTTGACCCTGTTGAACCACTGAGGTCAGCCATCTGTCTCTTGAAAACAACCCTGCTTCATCCTTCACTGCTCTCCTCCATCAACACCCATCTGTCTCTCTCTCTCTCTCTCTCTCTCTCTCTCTCTCTCTCTCTCTCTCTCTCTCTCTCTCTCTCTCTCTCTCTCTCTCTCTCTCTCTCTCACTCTTTTCTGTGTCTTTCTGCTATGCTAATAATCTGCAGCTGACAGTGGTGTCGTTGTTAAAGTTTGCTGGTATTTAGCACTGTAATTCCATAAAACATCCCAAGGAAATCACAGTAAGAAAAATCCAAATTAATAAGAACAGGGAAATCTATTAAACAAAATGTCAGCTGGCATTACAAGATATATTTTCAGCAGAATTTCAGAATAATTCATAGCTCTTATGTTAGCCTCTTGCTACATGGAAATCAACGCAACACAGAAAAATTAAAAGACCAGTACAGTGTGTTGTTCTCATTCAAGTAAAAATTTCATCTTTCATTAATCTAGGAAATTTTTGAGCCCTCTCTCAGTTCCACTGTATCTATGTCTTCTCTGATTGTTTGTGAAATGCAATTGGGTTTTTGGTGGGCATCAAATGATTTATTGGTCTGAATTAATTTAAACTGCCACCTGAAGGTGAAGGTTTAAGAGCAAAATAAAGAAAGGAAAGAAAAAAGGCTTTAGTCACTGTAAGTACTTGTTGGCCATTTGACCTAATCATTAAAAAATGATTCACAAAAGCATATAAATGTACATATAAATATATTTTAAACCCTGATTCTTTTTATAATAATGTACTTTAGTTCAGGGAACTGCAGGCTTTATAGTCAAAAGAGTCATTTCTGTATCCATAAAATCTGTTCACATCTACAAAATGTACTTGAAGGTTGAAATAAGGATAACACAACTCAACTGTTATGTAAATATTATACATAAAAATTTTACTTGTTTGTATTTTGAAATTACAGAACTATAATAATCTATTATTTCTCAGTATTTTTATATATTAGGACAAAGGTAAAGACCAAACCCTTGTGAAGAGGAGAACATTTTTTTATTCACATCCATATGATGACATTTATACACTAAATTATCAAAGGCTAAGTCTTTTTTACATTATGGGGGGAAAATTAAAAGGTGTTCCACTTTGAAATATTAAAGCTGATTGCATCCTAATAAATTATTAGTGAAGGCCAGTTCAGGCCAAGATTAGGCCTGTTTATTAGATATTTAACTGTGATTCCCTGACCTTCTAATAAAGGCAGCAGAAATTCCCATTTAATTTTAAATTTTATTTATTAGAATGACTTGTCATATTTTTGTAAAGTCCTTATTTTGACATTTCATGATTTATGAATCCGTTATGTGTGTGAAAAACTGAACTTTATTCCCCATCAGCAGCTTGCCTAATACTGTTAAAAGGGTTGACTTTTCTGGTTGATTTCAGAGAAAGATTAAAATTCATGGATGATGGATTAATGAAGTTGCTGACAAGCTAACAAATTATTAGCTCAAGTTGATCACACTGTTTTTCTTCTTGTAGTGTCACAGATATTTTCTTCACAGGAATCTTGCTAAATCGATCCTTTCCTTTTATAGATATCAATATAAATATTATTCACTCTTTGTCAATTTTGGTCAAAACTACAATGAGCCCCTGCAAAGGGACCAAAGAGCCACTTGTGGCCCCAGAGTCACAGGTTGCAGAGCCCTGGTTTAGTTGGTCAGTCTAAGTTAAACAGTGGTTTATGAGTTTATTTTCTAATTGTTTTTATCTTTAGTTGTAAAAATTACACAGCCTCCTAAATGTAAAAATTGTATTCAAACCAATTAAAGTATAGTCAGTTTTCAAATGAATTAATTTTATGACCCATCTGTGTGTGTAGGAGCACAGCGTGGAGAACGGTGGACACAGCCACGTGCTGTCGGAGTGTGAAGACTTCAAACAGGGCCAGTCACGGATCAGCCGGCTGGAGAGACAGGCCCGAGACTTCCTCAATGCTGTGTTCCACAGAAAAGGTAAGACAGACACCCTGCACTGTCCACTTCATCAGTCCACCTGCTTAGAGTCGTGGCATATGGTGGATATTTTTAAATTCAGTTTGATTGACTTCAGTGGGAATACATTACGAAAGTCTTTAATGCACTCAAGATTTTTATTGGCCTTATTAAATTTTGATCCAGAATACCAAATAAACCACTTAAACTAAGATTTGAAAGCATTTCGTAACTGAATGTAATGGACTAGTTTTGAACTAACCATATTTTTGTTGCTTTTTATTACCACATCCTGAAAACTGGCCATTGATTTAGAAAATTATTAAACCACAAAGATCACTCTAACACTCATCAGTGTGTTAGTTTTTCCCAAGCAGGTTGCTGTGGAAACTAATAGATGCAGTAACTTGTTGGCTTAACTTAAAAATATACTAAAGGGTCAATGTATCAGTTTGGGAGTGGTGCGTATTCCTGCTTTAAATGACAGTTGTGTAGTTGAGCTAAAAGTGGACAGAAATTAAAATCCAGTGCCTATTTTAGTATTTGACTGTGAAAACTGATATACTAGCTTAGTAAGCTTGTTTCTGTTTTTTTTTTTTGTCCAGTTCTTGTCATGTTTACTAAGCAAAACCAAGTGAGACTGTGTTGGAGGTCAATTTAAATGAATGTGTTAGAATTAAAATTAAGTGACTAATATTATACAGTGGATGATTACAAAGTTGGGTAATTGGACTGTCTTTCAAGTTTTGTCAGATCTGTTTAAGGTACACAAACAATAAACTACATCAGCAATTATAGGTCAACCAATATGTGTTTTTCTGTGGCTAATGCTAATAATCAGAGATCAATAGTTGTTATACAAAGCCACTTTCTCCTCTTTTTTATTTTTTTTCTTGCCAATACGTTTTCTTTATCAGGCATAAATACACTGCCTATAAAAGGTATTCACCCCCTGGAAGTTTTATGCTTTTATTGCTGTCATAAATCAATCATGAACAAAATAAATTGGACTTCTTTCAAAAAAAAAAAAATACCTTAATCAAAGTGAAATCATTTTTTTTACAAAGTAATACCAATTACATAAAAATATGTAATGTACAATAAGTGACTACATAAATATTCACCCCCTTTTAAAGTGACTAATTAATTTTAAAGTCCTAATTCAAGTCCAAGAAAAGATTATTGAAATGTACATGTGAGACGTGTGTAAATCTACCAAGAGCAGGCCGTCCTCACAAACTGAGTGCCCCTGAAGAAGGAGGACATTGAGAGAGAGCACCAAGACACCTGGGAGCTCTCTGAAGGAGGTCCAAGCTTCAGCAGGTGAGATGGGACAGACTGAGCTCCAACATCTGATGTCCTGGTTCTTCATTCTGAGATTTATGGGAGAGTGGAGAAGAGGAAGACTGTTGAAGAAAACTCAGATTAAATCTTTACTAAAGTTCGGCAAATTCTAGCTTTCTTCAATAGAAATTTTACTTCACTTTGACACTGAAGGTACTCATTTATTTATTTGTAAAAAAGATTAATTTATACTACACATGACTTAAAAAGCATAAATGTCCATGGGGTGAATACTTTTTATTGACACTATATAGCATAATTGCTTCACTTAAATACATATTTACTAAACAACATTTAAAGGAATTTAGACTCTTAAAAATATACTGTATACAGAGCTGCAGTGAACTGACTGTAGCAGCTGCTGCTGCATCTTCTTCATTTTACTCAATAATCAGCTAGGTCTGCAGAGGCATGGCCAATAGCTTATTTAAAAAGTGACAAATATCAACCAAATAATTATTTGACTGATTAATCGACCTACCTCTGTAGACAGTTTTCAGTCACTGATTTGTGATCAGGGTCTTCATAAGGCTACTAGGTTGTGCTTTTGTGGGACTTAAATTAATGTATCAAGTAATGATAGCCATTGTAAGACAAGTTAGGGTGGCTCAGCTGAGCACACTTTTTACCACAGCCTTCAGTTGTTGTCATTTTAGATTCTCTGTTCTTTGGACCCAGTTTAAAAGTGGGTGTGCAATAAATTAAACATTCAGCTATTTTTGAAGAGATAATCGACAACTCTCACAGTTTCAACTATGAAATAGTTTGATTTTATTCCTGAGGCAGGTGCAATGGAATGAAATCTGTTCAAAATATGTAAGTTCAAAGTTTATTAAATGTTAAATATCGCAGTGTGAGCATTTTAGGTTTTAAACATCTTCCAAAAAGAAAACTTACTGTACAAAGAATTCAGTTCAGTTCTGTTTATTTATATTGGGTCAAGTCACAGCAAAAGTCATCTCAGGGCACAAAACAGATAAAACAAAAATAAATTGCAAATCATAAATCCAATTTCAGTTCAAAACAGTTCCAAATCCAGTTGAGGACAATTCAATCCAAATATAATACAGCACAGTCTCATTCAATATGTTGTGAAGTGCCAATTAGGAAAACAGTGGTCTGTCAAAGTGAGCCAGCAGATTGCATTGAATCGTCACTTCAACGCAATCCTACCATCATGAGCAGCATGTTGTTGATAGTGGAAAGGAACAACTCCAATAACCACCAGAAGAACCAGAACCAGGCTCAGTATGGGCAGCCATCTTCCTTGAAAGAACAGAGCAGATCTCTGATATTAAATTAAGCAATAAAAATTAAGTATTCTCTCCCTGGTTGGAAGAGAATTTTATTTAATTTTATCTTTCATACAACCTTAATCTGATCGACTCATTGGTCACATTATTTGTCAACAACCTTGCTGACAATAAAAACTAGAAATCAGATAAACCGAGTGCTCATGGTGGAAGATCTGGCCCCTTTACTGTTTAAACAAAAATCCACTAAAGCTTTCCAGTCACACCTGTTTTTTTAAAAAAGAAACAGGTTTGATAAGATAACACTGTAAAGAGGAGTACAGTCGAAGAGCATCCTGATTGCTGCATGAACACTCTGCTCCTGATTGGTTATTAGACTGTGTACTCTATTTGTGTACTCTGAGGCTAGTGAAATCCTGAGCTGAAAATCAAAGAAGAATTGAGACATTTCAGACAAATTTAAGCTAGCTTCTGTTTAATTTAAATGACTGTTGCATTTTTTGAAGAATCTAATTCAGTGGGCTTTTAGAGTTTCTGCTTTTCATTATTTGACAAATGTTTTAGCCGCTCTGTCATTTCTTGTAAAAAGCACTCTTACCTGTGTCTTTAATGTTCAGTTAGACTTCCTAAAGTGCATTTGGATTAATTTTAGTCCTGTTTCACACAATATGCAGACCATATATAATGTTGCACATGATCCATTATTCTGCAGTTCAGATTGAAGAACATTATCATATCAGCGGGCTCCTAATCCCTTTTAAACTAATAACGTTTCGTGTTGTGTCTCGAAGCTGCTTGCTGTTTTGTAATGGAGGGAAATCTGGTGCGCAGAACCGGTTGAATGTTTTATGTTTTCCAGGAGGGAGGAAACAGATATTTGTCCAATCAATCTTCTGCCCTAATCAATCCGGCCTCACCCACACAGGCAGAGCTCCCTGTGGAGAAGCTATTTTTAGACCGATAACAGTCACTGAAGAATAAACTTGATGTGTTCCACTTGTGCACAATGACACAAGGACACACTTAACGGGGCGTGCAGACAGTAGCACCTGTTACTGAGCAACTAAGCACAGAAACTCTGTGTTGTTATTCACCAACCAACAACAGAAAGAAACATGTTACAATTTCTTTTTAGTGCCTCATCATGTTTTTGGTCAATGTTTACTGCAACATATGAGCAGGTGCTGGTCAATTCGTACCTTAGCCAAATCATATCCCTGCTTCATACCGAGCAGTTGCTATTTTGTTCAAAGTGCTAACCGTTTCTTACTAGTGCTGGTCAGTTACTGACTCACTCAAGTTAATGATCCAATTCCTCAAACTGAATCACAACTCACAAGTCTGAGGTCTCAAGTAAGCTGGATCCTACATGTCCTGTCGCAGACAACAGCTAAGTCCATGACTTAGCAAACTCACAGAAAACTATTACTTCAAGCAGCTAACATCGGGGTCCAAGCCCCTTGACCCATTCAGTGAACTTAATTTACCAGCTCTATTTCGTACACATTGACTTACATTTCATTCCATTAGGGTACAAAACTGTGAACTTACCATATGCATGAATCCTTGCAAACCTTCACAGGATCATCCATCCATCCATCCATTTTCTTTACCCACTTTTCCATTCCGAGTCATGAGATGCTGATGCCTATCTCTAACAGTCACTCTGTGAGAGATGGGGTACACCCCGGACAGGTCACGACTCCATCACAGGGACACATCAAGACAAATGAGACAAGCAACCTTTCACACTCATACTTAGGAACAATGTAGAGTTACCAATTAACCAAACATGCATGGTTTTGAGACAAAAAACATAGACAGATGGAAACTGGAGTACCTGGAGAAAACCCACACATTCAAGGAGAGAACATGCAAACTCCACACAGAAAGGTGATCCTATGACCTTTTCACTGTGAGGTGACAGCTCTCACCACTGCTCTGCAGTTGTGCCGCCAAACAGTATCAAACTGCGTTTTTGTCAGCATTTTTCTATACCATAACCATAATGTGCATATATTTGTAACAAACATTTATGATAAAAACATACTTGTTAAAAACAGTAAAGGTAAACAAATTAAATTATCATATTATTTCATGGTTTTAATTGAACAGTGTTTTTATATATTTTTTTTAATGATATCCAGGGTTACTTAGAAAACATCTGAAGCTACAGCCTTAAATGGCCAGGCCTAACCAGGCTAATGATAATAATAATGATTTAAGACATAGCATTTCTTAAAGGAATTTCTACCACTCATTGGCTTTTCTTGTAATAAAGGTTCAAATTAAGATTATCTTATGTTTGGGAGAGGACAGAGTTAGAGCTGTGATGGTCAAATCTTTAAAATGAGGTGTGACAACATCATACGCTTCTGCATGATCTGTTAGCGTTCAGAGTAAAAGGTAGGAATGAAGTTGTTTTTAACAACAGGAATGTCAAAATAAGCAATTACAGTTTAAGCAGGAAAAAGTTTTCACTAAGAAAATACCTTTTTTAACTTTCTTTTAAACAGGGACAATAGATGTAACATGTTAATGCAACTGTTGTCCTATAAATATTGAGATTAGGATTAAAATACATTTTTTCTTATAAAATTGAATTATCTGTATTGAAAAATGAAATATCAGGACATAGGGAGAGAAAAGCCGCAAGATCCTTTTGGTAAGTTCTTCAAAAGCCATAGCTCTTGTGTACCTTTGTACAGCTCTGTAGTGTTACACCACAGCTATTTTCGAACAAAAACGCCATTCTGCCACAGCACACTGGAGTTTCCCCAGGAGGTTTCCCAGGGTGGCAGCCTGCACCTGTCAACAGGGAGCTGTATAATTAGGGCACATTTTCAGCATACTAACCCGCTCCCTGGAGGTTGTACGATATTAAACACCCCCTTTAATGAATATCAACCAATCCTGTCAACCTTCAGGGTGGGACGTGTCAAAGTTAGTGACTGGGAACAAGGTTCACCGAACAAAATGGCTCCTCATTATTAGCTGCTGGCTAAAATGGTAAAAACAAAGCGTCAGGCATCTTTTAGCAGAGTCATAGTTAATCAGCTGCAGCCAGGAGAGTGGTGGACATTAAGATGATGCTGTATTGCATATTCCTATGGGTTTTAATAAGAGCAATAGGAAGAGAGTTTGGGCTTTTTGTTCAGATTTTCAGAGTGAGTCGTTTTGTAAGATTCGATACACAGTGTGATGGTTTAAGTGAAAAACAGAAGTCAGACAGCAGAGGATTAGTCAGTTTATAGTAACATATGGTAACACTAAGAAAATGCTGCTATAGAAGCTACATTATGAATCTGAAGTAGATTTATTTTGTTGATTCAAACACAAAGTTTACAGTTTGTCCAGTGGTCATTCATATCTAGTGGCAGGTTTGATGTTAATTTCTAAAAGTATCTAACAGATCTGTTCTGCAAGCATATTTGTAAATGATCAACAAAAAAATTGTTGACAGCTATTTTCATGGTTTTACTGAATATTAGTTACAGAGTTTATGTTTTTTTAAGTAGGAGGGTTTTATAGTCCCCTGCTGCCGAAAGTGTTTTTGCTCCTTTGTGTTTGTGGGTGTGTATGTGTTTGTCTGCCTGGTTAACGAAATATCTTATGAACCACTGGATGGATTTTAAGGAAACATTCACAAAGTAACCACTGGGTGCACATCTACAACTGATTACCTGAGGAACAGTATTACATAAATGAAGGAATTAAGATAACAGAGTTAACAGGAGGCCTGCTAGGAAAGCAGATGACAGGAAAATAGCAGCTTACACCTGCTGTATGTTTGGTGCTTTAACCTGACTCAGTGGTCAGGATTACAAGCAATGCATCCTGTATCCACAACACATGTCATTTTGGGATCATGTCTGCACATTTCAGGATTACAGTTGTGGGCTAATGCATAATATGAAGGATTTAGGTTTTGACTCACATTAATTTAACCAAATAATATATCAAATGGTTTTGAAGTGGTAGGTGCAGCTGAAATATCTGAGATGAAGCCAGATTGTGATGCTATTAACAACAGGGTTGCTATTGTTGCTTTTTGACAGTGTGACAGCTGAGTACAAAACAACCCTAAGACACAGAAAAATAAAAATAAACTAAAACTTTATTAAACAAAAGGTAAAGGAGGCAATAACAAGAAAAAAACATCCTATGAAATCAACAAGAAAGCCATCTATCCTCTAGGAGTAGAAACGAAAGAACCACACACAAAGCAGGGAGCAATCTATAGGATCTGACAAGTGAAATAATAAGCAAAGAATTATTTACCAGGGAGTGGTGATTACTGAAACTAGGAGAAAGTGAGGTAATTGGGCAGATGAGATGCAGCTGTGAGATGTAGAGGAAACCGGGAGCTGAGGGAACGATGGGCAGGGATACAGGGAGCAAAACCACAGGAAACACAGGAAACTGTCCAAGTAAAACAACAAGAAGCTTGACAAATGAGCTAGAATAAAAAGTAAAAAGAGCCAACAAAAACAAACATAAAACCCCAAGTTTCTGACAAGCTAAAAAAAAAAAGCCCGTCCTAAAACAGATTTGATTTATAAATAATCGTGGAGCTCCAGTTGTTTGAAAATTTCTCTGAAAAATGTAACATAAAACAACTAGCAAAGCCTTCAACATTTCAAAAAAAGCCTCACACACTGTTTCCAGTCTTAATATTTTATAAATAAAAGCACAAAGCCTAAATAATAAACAGTTTAGCAAATAAAAGAAGCAAAAACTACAAGAAGCTGCAAACACATACTATGTTTTTGTTTGTTTTGAGAAATAATTACATGCTTCTTGAAATCAATAACTATTTTTTTTCTTTTTCTTTTTGTGAAGTTACTTATTGATCTTTTTTTAGCAGTACAGAGTGCTACTGTAACTGGAGTTGAGAAAACTGTGATGTCTGTCCATATATGTCAGTCTGGGCAGATAGACTCAAATGTAATAAAGTGCAGTGTTGAAGGGTGAAAACAAGACCCAATCTTGCAACACAGAAGGAAAGGCTATAAAGTTTCCATGTGAGGAATGACAGGCAATAATCTGCTGTTCAGACTGATATCATGGTGCTTTCAACATGGTCAATAGGCAGGATTAAGCGCAGCTTCAGTGTGATTTTTGGATTATTTCAGTATAGTATCAGGATTAGATTTCCAGGATGAAATGGGATAAATAAGCAGCTGAACATATCAACAACTGAACAAATTCCTCGAGGACGGAACGCTGATATGTTTGCTCCTGTGTATTTTTCTCTCCCCAGACCTCCCAAGTTTCTCAGACCCTCACATTCCTCTAGTGGCTCGTGAGATCATGCAGCGAATGATCCACCAGTTTGCTGCCGAATATACCTCAAAAACTACTCAGGACGACCCGCCCCTGCCCAACGGCACCATGAAGGACCAAAGCCTGCCGAGAGCGGCGTCTCTGGCCCCAGCCCCCAGCTCCCCAGCCGGGCCCGCGCCAAGCTCCCCTCCGTCGTCTGCCTCCTCCTCTCCATCCCCAACCCCAGGAGCGGGCTTCAGCCCCACCTCCGCTGCTGCTACCTCAGCGCCCGCCTGCATCCAGAGCAGCAACGGAATGGGAGCCAGCAACGGCGGGGGAGGAGGGGGCACAGCTGCTGCCTCTGCACAAAACCCTGTCCTCAGTAAACTTCTCATGGCCGACCAGGACAGCCCGCTGGACCTCACTGTTAAAAAGAACCAGACTGACCCAGAGCCTAGTCAGCAAGGTGAGAGCGACATCACACACAAGCACACACACACTTGTTTTGTGAGTTTTGAGTTGACTGTCAGTTTGTTTTTATTCATCAGAGGGTCGCCCTAAATTTAGATTAACAAATCTAATTTAGTTTTTGTATTGAACATTGGATATGACAATAAGGCCTATCACTGACTGTTTTTATTTCAGTAATTTAAACAACTTTTTTTCTCCAAAAATAATATAAATATAATAATTTAACATTATTACAATTATATAATTGCACTGTAATGTTGACAAATGTTCTTTTAACTTAGCCTACACTCACATCATATATGACTTATATATATTGTTTTAAGTAGTGCATATGGATTTCCCTGATTTAAATTTTTTAAATTTAGCTAATATTTTTACACAAATTAATCTCTTTAAACAGGCAGAAGTCAGATGCATCCAGTAAAGCAGGACAATAATGCAGGTGTTTTGTTGAGATCTGTTCCCCAACTAAGTATGGATTATTAGCCTACAGGATGTGTTTCTTTTGCTACAACAACAAAAAAGGAGACATTTAGCATTTTATTTTAAAACTGTTGCTTAAAACAACAGAGAATAAAAGGAAAACAGAACATAGCTGGTGGGGTATCAGATCTTGACAGGGAGATTTAAACTTGTTCACTTAAAAATAATATATAAACGAGCATTCTCGCTTATAAAAACCTAAACTGTGGGCTATAGTGACCTGCTTGCAGCAGCTGATGCATCTTCATTTTCCTATTTGGTAATTGATTCTGTATATACAGGCATAGGTCATTGTCATTTTTTTTGTTTGATGGTTTGTTGTTTTTTTGTTTTTAAGGAGGCAATACTGACCAAATAAAATTGATCAGCTGATTAATTGGTCTATCTTTATGTTTATTTTAACAAATTAACAGCCAGATGACTGCACATGCAGTTTTATTTTCTGCACACATGGTGGGAAAAACATCCTTAGCACATATGGACAGATCTCTGAAAACCCTAAATGTTTCAGATGGCACCTGTGCAGCACAGTTGGAAATCTAGCTCTGTGTTTAGATTCTGTTTAATCAAACCAAACCAGCAGGGGTCTGCAGTTTGATCACCACAAATGATGCAGGTCTGAAGCTGCAGCTTACTATTTCAACTCTCAGCCACAGTGTGACTGGTCACACTTTAATACCAGCTTTTTGGAATCTGCTTACACTAAGCCTCCTTAATTTTTACAACAGACCTGCAGGCATTTACTGTACACCCCCTTCATGCATCTCTCTCATTCTGTCTCAGTTTCGCACGCACTAACACAAAATGCTTCTTTGGAGCAACTCTGACTCACATTATAGTAATAGAATGATTATGTTTACAGCATTTTTAAAATATTACACAATAATTGAATTTTCAAGAGCAGAAAACAAGCCTTAGTATTGATTTAGTGATCAATAACCTGTCAAGGATGTGTGTCTACTGATCATTATTCCAGCCAAAACAATCAAACTCACCAAATCTGTATTAGAAATGCATTACTGTGCTGCATGAACATACATGTTGATGAAGAAAGATTTTTACTTCCTGTGGTTGACTACAACAGTAACTTTGGAAGCTTATCAGTCCCACCAAGGTTCTACATGAGAAGGCTGTGTGTTTGGAGATGTAAAAGGGATTTTTTATGTTCAGTAACTCAGAGGGGCTTCATTCGTGTAATGTGTAAAGTATAACTGAACTTGGCCCAAACAGTGTATACATACGGTCCTTGGTTCTTACTTATGAGTTTGCCTCATGTGCATGTTAAAGATACACACATGCTGCCCCACACACAATCAGATTAATCTTTTTCCTGTGTAGGATATGACTGTTTCCCTTTTTAATATCACCTAATGTAGCCCCTGAAGATTAGCGAGGCAGTACATGTCCTGTGTCCATATGGGGTTGTCTGTGTCAGAGGAGTCAAAAGGTCAGCAGGCCATCTCCTCATGGATTATATCCACTCTATAGAATTTTTTTTCTGTTCACACTATTCCCTTTTTTTATTTTATAGAAGCTGCTTTGTATATATAAAAAAAAAATAGGAGTTGTAATGTTTTTTTATGTGTGTAGTTTAAAATTTAGACACAAATTCACCAAGAGATGTGCATGTTTTGCCAGCAAAATTAGGATTTTGTATAACTGTCTAGTTCACAAAGCACTCACAATGGGAGATGTAGGCTTCAAACTATGCTGCAAACCTACCACTCACTCTTTGTGCAGATTGCTTACATTTAAATTGAATAATATGCATACATTCAAAAAAACAACAACCATATTTATTTGAATCACTGCCAGGGCAAAAAGTGTCTGATTCTCAAGAAACAGCATGGTTTGAGAATCTCTGTGTAAATATTTATCACCTCCTGAGAGCTGGTGGTATTTCTGTCTCAGGAGAAGAAATAGAAGAAGAGGAGCAATCTGATGCACTGTTACCTTCACAAAAAAACCAACAAGCATGTCAGGGAAAAGTAATTTTTATTGTTCTTTTATTTTTAGTGACTGTCAGACATTGTTTCATCTGCAAACAAACTGTCTAAAATTGAGTAACCCCCCTCCCCCCAACAATCTGCAGCCACACTGAGGGCAAAGGGAGGTCTAATCCTCCCCATGAAGAGAGAAGGTGCAGTGCTCATCCTTTCTCAAGTTATTCAGTGAAAATAAGAGGATGTAGTGATGGTCAAGAAAGTACAAAATGTTGCTTATTGATTTAGAAATGCCCTCCTGAATGATGGTCTGCCTTGTTACCATCAGATGTTTTTCATGCAGTTTTAAGGAGAGTCATTCTACTTCACTCTTTAAACATCTGAAGCTCACTGTGGGGAAACGTTTTTCTCTTCCTGTCACTTTGTCACTGGTTGTGTTTGGGGTGGAAGGTCATATTTAGCAAGGACTTTGAATTCTGATGCAAAAAGAATGCAAATTGCTCATACCTATTGAACTTGGTGGGTGTGTTTGCACCAGCATATAACTGTGGCTAATAATTGCTTTGTGAGTGCAACAAGATGAAGATGTAACAGAAAGCAGGTGCAGATGATATACAAAATATGAAAGAAAAAAAAGGGGAATTTATGTGTGAATGTTTTGCTTGTTATTGCCAGCTACCAAAAAGTCAAATGTGGGTGATGATGCTTTTACCGATGTCTGTCATGTTAGCAAAATATGTCATGAACCACTGGCCAGATTTTAATGACACTCCCAGAAAGTTATCTTTTGACTGAATAACTTTTGGAGTCACCTTAATCCTTGGTGGTCACCATAGCTAATCTACTTTAGCAAACACATAAATGGCTATAACCAGTCTGTTTTACAGGTATTGAACTCAAATTTGGTGTGTTAGTAGCTGGGGCTTATCCCCAACTCATACTCCAAGTGCTAACTCAAGAACTTTGATTCAAACCTTATGCGTAACTATTAGAGTCAACCCTGGTTTTGTTAGAAAACATCTCATGAACCACGGGATAGATTTTAATAAAACTTTCAGAAAGTAATCACTGGGTGTATGTCTACAACTTTTAAAGTCGGTCTAATTTCAGGTGGCTGTCACAGCCAACTGACCATAAAAAACACAAAAATGTCAATTACTCACTCAAATCAGGTGTGGTAGTAGCAGAGAGTCTTTCCCAGCATATACGTTGAGCATGAGCGCTTGGAATATTGTGTGAGAGTGTGCATATCATCATTTATAAACTTTGACCAAAACAGCTTTAACTTAACATAAGATCATCTTAGTTTAAAACTCTGGCCTGAAAGGCAGCGGGGGATATGTATTTTTTTTTTTTTTTCGAGGAATGCTAAGCCTTTAGTTAACCTTTTTTTTTTATATTATTATTTTTGCAGCTTTTTGAAACAATGTCCTTCGATCATGTTCACACTTGGTTTAGAAAACAAACTCCCTAAAGTCAAGGACCAAATAAATTAGCTAGATATTTATCATATATTACTATTTCCAAAAAAAAAAACCAGAATAAGTTGTTCTCATTCAATTCAGTTGTTATTAATGTAGCACTATTCAACAACCAGTCATCTCAAGGCGCCTCAAAATACAATCAAGATTTTCTTTTTAAAGACCTACCTTGTTTACTCTACTTTTTGCCAAATCTTTTCCTCATATATGTGGTGACCTTTTTTGTCAGAAAAACATGTTCACAAATAAACAACATTTCTCATGTCTCCCGTTGCGATGTCTCCAAGACTTCATTTTCACAGACAGCCCACTTGATCTGAGACACACACAGTATTTGTTTGCCTTTTCTTGGCCTTTTAATTCCTGAAATGGAAACAGGTAGCCTTCCATGCCGACACACAAGCAGACAAGTCGTTCTCAGAGCTGTTAATGAACAAGATGCCGATTCACTAATAAGCAGAACAAACAGGCTGAC
The DNA here is from genome assembly GCF_001649575.2 of Kryptolebias marmoratus. Lineage (NCBI taxonomy): Eukaryota > Metazoa > Chordata > Actinopteri > Cyprinodontiformes > Rivulidae > Kryptolebias > Kryptolebias marmoratus. The sequence goes on from NC_051432.1 coordinate 939,086, forward strand.
AGCAGGGATGTCTCACTGTAGAGGTCAGTTCTACAAATGCTGAATGTGAACAATGTGTGAGTGATATGATTTATTTACTGACTTATGTAGAACCCCATAAGTAGTGGGTTTTTTTTAATGAATCTCCAAAACTAACAAGCACTGAAAAAAATAAAATAAAAAATTACCTCAAAAGTTAATACCATGCAATGTGATTTCTAACATCCACTCAGGGATATGGTATGGTTGCCATAGTAACTAGCTTCCTGCAGGTAAATCAAATTTTGATTGCACTCTAAAATATTGTATAGGAAGGCATTAAACATGGCTGATGAAAATCAGAGGAGCCGAGGCAGTGTAAAGAAGAGAACAAGTGAGTGCATAATGTGAAAAAAGAACAGCCAGATAAAAAGATTAGCTTTTCACATAAGAATGTCGAATGACGAAAGGTCTGACTTTCTTTTTGACTCTTTAAATCTTTTCTATTGCATATTTCTTTTTTTGAGGACAGTTTAAAAGGGACTTTACAAATGAAGTTGGGTTTTGATTGTCATGCTTTTAGTTGCAGTATTGTGTATAATCAAGAGTCTTCAATTCTGTCTTCTTTGATTTAAAGTACTTGGTCCTGTTTTTGTTTTCTATGCCTGCATTTTTGGTAACAAAAGCCTATTTTTTTCACTAAGTTTTCAAGGAACATATTGTATAAGGTTCCCTGTGTTTTTATGTCAATGGTAAAAGGTCTGTTTTTATACAGTACCTTTCAGCTTTGTTGAGGAGGGAGGATGGGGGTGGAAGGGGTTCTACAGAGAGCCTGAATCTCTTCTTTCTCTGAGCTTTGATTTTCCAGAGGCAGAGCCGATGTGAAGCCAAGTCATGGTGTCAGTCTAAATGTCTTTTTCATTATATCTAGTATATTATCAAATTGAACAAATAATGTGACCATAATAATACATCAAATATGAGCTAAGCTTCTATGGCTGCTTCAGCTTCACATTAGTGTTTTGGTTTGGTCTTAAATCTGTGGTTTGTTTGTTGTCTTTTTTTTTTTAATCTATTTTTATTTATTTTTTAACCCACTCGTGTGTTGTTGTCCTCAGATGGCGTCTTGGACCTCTCCACTAAGAAGAACAACAACAATGGAGGCAGCCCCAAAACCTTGCTCAGCTTCACCCCAGCTCCTGGGGCCAAAGGGTAAGATAAGTCAGCCTAAATGTCTTATTTTAAAATGATAAACAGGTGCAGCTGTTTTATTCCATTGCTATGCACAGCAGTGATTCTCAACTGAGTGAATCTTGGTCTAGTTTTCAGTGAGTTGCAGGCCTTTGCCTGTGTTTAAAAAACAAAAAGGCTAAGAAAAAACACAAGCAATCACATTGTTATATGAGTCTTTTGACTATTGCTTGAATAAGTGACTAAATATTTTTAATAAGACATTGTTTGTTATATATATTCAGTTTTTGGGTACTCAGCTAAAACTATGTATTTTCAGTCTTTTTGAAACTACTTCTCAGCAGTTGGATGTTTTTATTTCAGAGCGACACTGACCACTGATCAGTGCCGCTGTCTCGTTATCCTAAGGCTGCAGGTTTGAGTCCAGATTGTGTCATGAAGGGCATCCGGCATAAAACAACTGTCAAATCTTTTGTGCAAAGTGTGCTTTCTGTGGCAACCCTTGAAGAAGGGAGCAGACAAAAAAAAAGCATTGTTGAGTCTGCTAAAATAGGTTGACGTTATTAAAGTGAAGAGTTTTGGTTTTAATTAAAATTAAGCTAATTGAGTGAAAAAAGGAGTATTTCTCTGTTTTGCATCACCACTTTCTGGTCAATTTGGCAATTTTGCATCAAAAATTTAAATTAGTTATTTGGAATTCAGAAGTTACTTATGCTTTTATTAAAGTTGGATTTTACTCATTTTTATAAATTATTTTAAACCATACCAATCATTTTTCACAAATACATCATAAGTTTGAAGGTTTTTTTTTTGTTTGTTTGTTTTTTTACCTGCCAGTCAAAGTGGAAGGATTGTTTCCTCCAAAAGTAGGTGGGAACACTGTACAGAGGCTAAGTATCACTACCACTATCATGTTAAGCTTCTATATCTTGTTTGACCAAGACTTAAATTACCAACAGATATCAACAGTTTTACTGTTTACTTACAGTAACAATCCTCCTCTCTGCATAGACTGTATATAGATTTCCACTAAGTATATAGATTTCCAGCACGAATCAAACTGTGCCTCTTATTGGCTCTTTGTGCTGACTTTCTATTATCAACCAATGTCCTGTTAGTAATTTAGCTTAAGATTTGGTTGTAGGCTAAAGTTGGTGACACTGAGTACTCACAAGTTTGTGAGAAGAGTACAGGCCCACTTCAAGTCACTGTAAAAAAAAAAAAAAAAAAAAAAAAAGAATTACATAAAATGGCTATAAGTACTTGACACCTCTGTGGTCAAAAACTACATATAGTTAAAAATGCTAACCAGAAATAAAATGTGTAATGTACAGTATGTTTCTGTACTGAGCATTTGTCTTCTGTTTCAGTATATCCTAAGGTGTATAATCATTGGGAGTCACACTGTCCTTTTATGGAAAATGGCAGACCTTTGTACTTGAATGCTTCTGGTGTGATGATGTGATGAACAGATAGACTCAGACAAAGCAACTTTTTAATTGACCTCTGTATTCTTCTAAATAAGGGTAAAATTAGTTGGGTTTATACCATGCTTGCTAGTTACTAAATCAGTTAAAGCAGAGTTAGGTAGTTGTAAAAGTTACATGTGTGTTAATCAACACTGTAAAACTGGAATTAAAAAGTGCTGTGTATGAAGGAGCTTTTTGAGATCAGATGAGTTGTCGACTTTTTGGCGTAGAACCAGCATGCATTTCTCAAATGAAAGTTGTTAGTCTTCTTCAGTACTAAATGCTGTGCAGTAATGTGGCCTGAGGTGATGATGTCATGCTTACAGTCAGATTCATGTCTGTGTCCATCTGTCAAACCAAAGTCTGGCTTTTTGTTTTTTTCCAGCAAACATTGATTTCACAGGTTGAGAAAACAGGCATCGCTGGCTAATTCTCTCAGCTGCAGCATTAATGTCCTTAAACTGGCAAAATATTAAAAGCGCTAAGAGGAGCCAAGTGAGTCAAATATTTTCTCACATTATCAGTTTAATGTATCTTCAGGGCATGGTGACAGTTTTTAAGACCTACTTTGAATTTAAAAAAAAGTACATCATTTACTGTCTCTGACAAGTGACATTCTCACAACACATGACCATGTCTGCATCATGTTGCATCATTTGTCTGCAGCATTTGTCGGGGCTCATACTCTACTGATCAGTATTGGAACTAATAATCAGAGAGTAACACTGAATGTGTGAGCTCACCCTCGTCCATCCTCTCACTCTGGAGTCAGAGTTCAACAGCTGTTTGTGTTGACACATTGTGGCAGCTTTGTCTGCTTTCCCTTTCCCAAAAACCAATCAGTGTCTCTGCCTTTATTGACAGTTTTCTGCATTGCATCCCAGTAATTTATTGATGCGCGCAGTCTGCCTTGAAGCCATGTTTGAATCAGAAGCCATCATACACGCTTCTTTCATCAAGAGGGAATAAACAATCGACGCTAATTGCGGCTGCCATTTTTAGGAATGCTTTTGATCTGCAGGTCAAATATGGATTAGGAAAGGGTCGATTCGGAAAGCATATATGGGCATCAAAAATCTCCACCCACAGTGATGGCAGGTCTCTTTCATCCTGAAGTGAATACTTTAACGGATTCAGGACCAAGATGCCGATTTGACATTTTAATTAGCAAGCGTCCAAAACAGCAATTAAAGTGTGTGAGTAGTTTCTGTTTTTTTTTTTTTTTTCTGGAGAAAACAACCACAAAAACCCACAGTATTTGTGTTTAAAATAATAAATTGTGAAAGAAAATTATCCAGAGAGCAACAGTAGCTAAAAACCATGAATTTTGCATTTAACAAGAGGCTTTTAAGAGTAGTTCTTTTCCTATGTTTGATAATTACTTTTTATATTTTATAAACAAAGCCAGACTTTGTTTATATTTTTTATATTTTGGCTTTTTTCATGGTGGGGCAGCTTTTTCAAAAGCGCCACATATTGTAGTAAAATCCCTCCTCTACATTCAGATGTCATGTGCAGTGAGGAATATTGGGCTATGTAGGGAATCAGTATTTTGTTTACTGGTACTGTATATTTTACTGCATCAAGTGCCAAAAGCATAAAATTAAGACTGAACTAAGTGAAAGGTTGACCTCTCCCAATGCATACTTTTCTTTATTTTTATCTTTAAACCAATAAGAGATTGTCTACTAACCCATTTTGCAAACCAGAGCCCAGCGGCTACACCCTGTGGAAGTTTCTTCACAACAAACATGAAGCTCAAAGTCAGAAACTGCACCTGAACCCCCTCCCTAAGAGACTCATTCTTTCCCCAGTGCCCAGAGCACCTGAGAGCCCTGAGGCCCAGAGGCCCCGAGCGTTGCTTCCAGTGAGGCTTCTAATGATCAGGTCATGTAATATTAACCAGAGGAGGAAGCAGAGCCTGTAGTTATATAGTTCTACCCCCACTAACACCAATACATCCTCCACATCCACACAATCCCTAAAGCACACAGCAGGATAAAGTGTGTATCACAGATCACTGCCCTTTCATTTCAGTAATTATTTTAACCGTTTTTTAAATTCTAAAACCTTGTCATTTTTATGATTTACTACCATTAAAAGCAATGTTTTTAATCATGGCATTTACAACTGAAATTGTATTCTATAGCTTTATGTGACAATTGAAATGTTGCTAATTGTCCCTAAAAAATAAAATAAATGTATTTACAAATTATCATGAAATCGTGAAAATGAAACATATAGCACTAAAAAATCAAAAATCAAATCTTCAAAAACAAACTGAAGACCAATCCCAGACTGTGATGATGAAGGAATTAGACAAAACATCCAGAAACTGCAGCAATCCTTCAGTCTGTTTTATACTGTTCCATCATGTGCATTTCTTTGCTCTAATGGTTATTTATATGGAGAGAGAGCTTGTGCACATTGCATCCTGAAATCCAACATTATTGTCTAATGTATGCTCCCTTATGACTATATCCTTACTGTAACAGACTACTCTATTAGAGGGTCGACTCTGAAGCCTCCCATTAACCCTGTATTGTTTTCAATAAGCTTAAGACGGCCCACTGTGATAATCTGTGTTAAACTCCTGCTGAGGACCCCCACACTGCAGTCACTTGCACTGTGGCTGTATAGAATATGTCTGTAGTAGAGAGATACAGTATTTCTCTCATTCTCCATCCCCCATGTGCCGTCCAAGCTCCTTCCTGTTATTATGAACTTATGGAAGTACTTTTTTAAAAGCCTTTCAACTGTTGCTATAGTAATTTAGCAGTAGTTATATTGACTGCAGATGTTCTTGTAAAGTCACTTGACATCCACACATGATTCAGATACGTATATAAAAATCAAGATGCTTGCAGATCAGTAAATGCTGGTGTGAAGCCATAAGACTCAAGTATGAAATAGCTAATTCAAAGAGTGATATGGGAATCCCAATCTAAAATTTAACAGGAATTAAGAAACTTAATTGATCGCATATTCCTACGTAAGGTGCATGACAATGAAACTACTAGGTGTCTTTCGTTTTAATAAGCTAAAGTACAAGCTGCAAGCAAAACTTAGCAGGTACAGTAGAAATCAGTAGAGCTTTAAGATTCTACAGTGGATTCAAAAAAGTATTCAAATCGTGTTCACTTTTTTCAGTTTTATGTTACAGCCTGATGCAGTTATTTTTTTCTCATTAATCTTTTCTTAGTGTCTTATAATGATGAAGTAAAAACAAAATTTTCAGCAGAAAAGACTTGAAGACTGGGCAGGGGTAAAAGGAAACTCAGGAACTCAGACTAGGTCAAAAGTTCACCTTTTAACATGACAATGACCCAAAGCACACAGAAAAGAACATCTCTCAATCCAGGTGGGCAGCTTGTTGCATTAAGCTCAAAAGGACTTGAGGTGCAGAGGCAGAATCGAGGCTATAACTGCTGCCAAAGATTTTTCAACAAAGTTCGAAGTAAAGGATCTGAAGCCTTAAGTAAATATGACGTTTCAGGTTTTTTTATTATTATTATTAAATTATACAAAAATTATACAAAATTATACAAAACTCTGTCTTTGCTCTATAACTGAGCAACTAAATGTAGATTATCAAAGCAAGATTTGTAAATATTGTACCATCAGGCTGTAGTATAACAAAATTGCTAAAAGTGAAGGTGATTTAAAAGTGTTCTGAAGCTGCTATACAGTTTGTTACTGTATGATTCAGTGAGCATCATATTACAGAAAGTACACTCAAGATAGAAAATAAATTTTCATTAGGCTCCACTTTTTTAAAACAAAAATGCAGTATGTTTAAAAATGTTGACACTCTTCATAAATATTCTTGTTCTTCTCCATTCAGACATTCGCTTAAATCAGAACATAACCTGTCAGAGGTTGAGGAAGAAGATGGCCTGCTGCAGAAACGTTTGCAGGATGGACTGAGGGAGAACTACGTCAACTCCAACTCTTTCAAGACTCCACTGGCCCGTTCCTTGCGCATCAAAGAAGAGCTCCTCAGCCAGAAGCACCGCCTTTTGAGTCAGCCCACTGCTCTTTCACTGGCTAATCTTGAGTCAGCTGGTTTGTTAAATCATGGGCAGTCCCACTCCATGCTTAGTCACAAGGGCTCTTCCTCTTTTTGGGGAAGCAAGGCTCACCTTGAAAGCCTGATGAAACTAAAGCAGGCTGGTGGAGCTCTAAGTGACCTCAAAGACCTGCCTACATTCCTGGAGAATCACCACCACAACCACCATGGAGCCTTCTCCTATAAAAGTTCCCTCCACCATCACAGCCACCATCAAGTATCAAAGGCCCAACATCATCACAATGAGGGCAAGAGAGAGCAGGGTTACTCGCCACCAGTTGACCTAAAGATCCCCCAAGTTCGAGGAATGGATCTTTCCTGGGACTCCCATTCCTCTGAGCTGTATGGATATGGAACCATGGGTGTAGGGGGAGGTGGCCATGGTGAGAACACCCTGAGTCGGAAACTGAGAGCCATTCTGCCCAAGCAGAACCGCAGAGGAGGGAGTCTGGGAAGTCTGCTGGATGGGGCAACCGATTATTGGAGCTCTGATTTGGACCACTCCAGTTCTGGGCCAGCATATTCCATCTCCGATGTGGAAGGAGACCCAAACTCCAAGCAGCCAAGAAAGAAGAGAGGTCGCTATCGCCAATACAACAGTGAGATTCTGGAGGAAGCCATAGCTGTAGTGATGAGTGGGAAGATGAGCGTGTCTAAGGCACAAAACATGTATGGGATCCCACACAGCACTCTTGAGTACAAGGTAAAGGAGCGCATGGGAACCCTGAAGAACCCTCCAAAGAAAAAGCTTAAGCTGATGATGAAGGTGGATGCAGGAGGTCAGGATTTTGCCACAGAGTCAGAGAACACACCCACTACAACCCCACGCGATGATGGCCTGCCACTTGCAGCTGCTGAGCTCAAGGACAATGTGAAAGAGGAGGAGGATGACAATATCAAACCAAGCGACTAAACAACTTACGCATGTAAACCTCAGTCACATGACCTAAGTAATTTAAAATGGATGGGGCTTTCTTTGTGCCAATTACTTTGCAGTATCTGGGTGAGCACAAATGCAGAGATAATATGAGGAGGATTCTTAAAAACAAACTGGAGAAAAATAACCAATCGGACCATTTTTAACCTGTGTCACTTGAGAGACGCTGAGCAAGCATTTGTTTAGCTTTTATATCCAAGAGCTTAACAAATGCAACCAAGGACATTAGGTAAAGGACAGCTGATAAAGATTTCTAAAGCATGCTGATAATCCCCAGCCCAAAACCCCAAACTCTCCTCTTTTCTGAACTCGACACAGTGATATGTTGCTGCTTATAAATGCAGTTTGGGCTTTGGACTAGTTCAGTTTTGAGGGTAAAAGTTGAGAGGAATGTTGAAAATTTTCTAGGAACTTTGACAGATTAGTCATTTTTTCACTCCCCTAACTCATGGAAACTAGCTGAAAATTGGTAAGTGAGCTCTCTATTACCTCTGAAGCCAACTATAAGGATTAATCATACAATTGATGTTCCTCACCAGGGTTCTAAAACAGACCCATTCTCTTATTGCCAGGTAGCCATGATGCTTTAACTGCAAATCTTTTCTTTACTCCTTAAAATATTCTGCTTATCTCTGTGCGGACGAAAGCAAGATTAACCCGTTCTCTTCTGAGCGAGAGAAGACACACAAAAGTCATTCAGGGATGCATGTTTGTGAGTTTTGTGGACACTACTGACTTCTGTAATCAACTTCTTTTTCCTTTCTCTTTCTTTTGATTTATTTTGCTTTCTTTTGCACTACACTTTGGGTCTGGGGCTCACAGACCAGGTTACCTCGGCATTGTTGCCCATGCATCATGCACTTATTATGGTCTGTCTCTGAAGCCCAGTCGTAATCTTGCAACGGGTCAGAGGTGCACATCGCCTCTGAATGCTGATTCATATTCAGATGCAGGATGCGCTGAATTCACCTTCTTTTTTTGCCAAGAGACAACTTGAAGGGTACTCTGATTATGGATCAGCTGCTTTTAGGGCGGGATGCTACCTCATGGACCTTCATCAGTCTGACACTGCTGATCCTGAAAAGGCGGAGCCATCTCCAGATTGCCCTCCGAATGGTGACAAAAGTGAATCCCCATCCCCCCCCTGGAAATCTTTATTGGATGACAGCCTTTTAGGATCAGAATGTGAAACTGTGCTGCTATCCAGTTCATTATTGACCTCCTACAAAGGCTTTAGCCCAGGTTGATCAATTTTAGCTTGGCCAAGCTAATAAGAACATATTGCTGATGTTTTGTTATCGTTATGTTGTTTTGTTTTGTTTTTCTAATCAAACTAAGCGGACACAGCTTGGTTGATGAGTTTTGAAAGAATTCCTCTCCTTCAAACTTCAAAGACGATTTAAAGGCAGTTATGTATGAAACAATGTGCATTTATTGAGGGGTGGTCATTTTGGGAGGGTGTGGGTAATATGCAGTGGGGGAGGGGGTAGTTTATAGGTTGGGTAAAGGCAGATTTTAATATATTATAAGTTATTATGACTGACTATGTAAAAGCCAATCCATATTTCTGGGTGTTTTCTCCTCATTTTAACTCAGGGTAACTGAGACAGTCAATGTGGGTATTTCTTGTTGGACCTATAGTAGACAGAGAGGAGGACAAGAGATGCCTCTCACTAATGCTTTGTCTGTGGTAGTGCCACATGATTGCTGTGGCAGTGCCATAAAAGATAGACCTGCTACTGAAATAGAAAGGGCAGAAAACACTAATGTTGGGTTTGACAATTGAACTCATAACGCTGAACTGAAGTAGCACTTTTCAAACGTAAGAGGAAAAAAAAACAAGAGAAATAAAGTGTGAGGTTATGGATGTAGTGTAGCTCTTCTTCTGGGGCAAATGAAGCAAAGAGCAATGAGAAGGGCAGAGAGAAGGAATTAAAAAGCTTTAGTCTGTGGAGACTTTCTGAAAGGTGCAGCCTGGACCCAAACTACACTTGTTTTGCCCTTCCCAATTACCTCCACACAAAAGAAGAAAAAGAGAGAAAATATGTTTGACACCTGAAACAAGTTGATTGTGTGTGTTGTCTTGTTGTTTTCCCTCCACGCGTATCTAAACAATGCTCTTTGCTCCTGATACTGCCTGGTGCTCACCCAGTCTGTGAGATTTTTAACATGAGAATTGTAATTCTGCTAAGATGAAATGATGATTCACTCTTTTCTTAATTGTATTGTACACTTTATTTATTTGATTTTGTTTTAATTCTTTAAAATGGCATGCACCATGTTTTTTTGGCTGATTTTGTGTTTGAACCAATATTATGGTTAGAGTAGTTTGTAATTTAACACAATCTTGAGACAAAGGTGTCTAAACCCACAATATGTCATATTTATGAAATTGGTCACAATCTAATTAGTATTAGAATAATTTCCTGCCTATTGCATACAATATTGATCATTTTATGTGGTTATTGGTTATCCACATTATTTGCTTGAAAAGTTCAATAAAAGACCCCTTCTGGTAGAAGAAATAATCCCTGGGGTCATCATGCATGAAATGCATCCAACACTTGACAATGCAAAGCATGGAAAGTGTCTAAAAGGTTGGTGTGCACATTGAGTTTGGTCTAGAGTAGAAATTATGCACTGATCTGATAGTTGAAACGAATCAAAGCTCCGATGTTGACAGAGCTGCTCACTGATCCAGCTGTGAATATTAGTTTTACAAAACAATTAACGCTGGGCTCCTTCCTTGTTTATAAAAAGGGGGGGGGAAAACCCCTTTTTAAATCTCTTTGTTAGCTTCTTTCATGTAACACATGTAAAGAATAAAATATACATACACAAACTGTGTAATTGGCATTTAATGCACAGGTTTGCATGAACAAATTGAAACAGCACTTAAACTGAATTCCCCTGAGAGGGGCAGTTCCTCTAAAGCCAAACAGTATGTGTGAATAATTTACAATAATCTCTAAATGATCTACTGAACTTTTACCTAATTATCTGACCCTTGCTGGTCATTTGGATTGTACTGTTTTTGCTCCTCTTGAAAAACAGTGTTTTGTTTTGTTTTTTTCCCCATCTCCAGCCAGACCTAATCTACTGAGGTGCATGCCATTTAAGGTATACGTTTATTTCTAGTCTTTTCTTTGGTTCTTGTGAGTGTTTGTAGAATGTCGGTAGTGTGGTTAACTGCTCCACCTGTCTGAAAAAAACCCTCTCTGAGCTGAGTCTCTGCATTGTCTTGACAAAAAATATCTCAAACTGTACTTGAGAGAATATTACACATCTATTTCCATACACATGTAACACAAATTTTGTGAATTGAAGGAGTCTCTCAGACTTGGCATTGACACTTCATTTTCAACAGACTGTTTTTTAAAAAACTATGAAAACTATGCCCGTGAGGCAGCTGAATTCTTGTGAGGTTCACAATGAGTCTCACTTGCAAGACAATTCTTCATGCCAGGCTATCATAAAATAATATGATAAATATTGGTATCCAGAGGTAGGTTTTAGGCGGATGAACTGTCAACAGTAGGTTAAAAGGTCAGCATAAATGTATAGAATAGATGTGATATTGGAGTTTGATGGTTTTTATTTTCTAACTAAAGGAGTCGAAGAAAGACTCGTTAGGCTTTTTATTGGGAAAATATGTTTTTGCTCTCCTACCAACTGACTTTAGCATGAGTTTGATTTGGCCAATTGCCCACTGACCAGACTGGTTTTGAACCAGGTCATAATGCTGAAGGAGGTGGTAGACCGATATTTTAGGCAGCTGCAATCAGCTGCAAGGTATTTTATAAGTGCCTGTCTTTTTCCAACCACCCTCCAACAATGCCTTCCAACAACAACCAACCGTGTAAGGCGAATTCATCAATCACATTCAACAATCTGTAGTTTTCTTAATGATGATAATGCTGAAGAGCACTGTAAAACGTGGCAAAAGACTCCAGTTGGTGTTTGGTAGGCAGTGAGAACCAACTTATAAATTTTCTATTATTTAAAACAAACCTCACAGTTACCTCCATGTCCAACAGATGGAGGACTGCCATGCTGAAAAGAGTCTCCCATTGAGATAGAAAAGTTTTATCACAGGAGAAAAGGAATCACTCAGAAAAACTTTGTCTTGATTTATTTTAACAAGTCCTATAGTATAAATAAATATTCCTCAATATGACGATCAAGCATTTTTTCCTCCTTTTAATGTTTCACCCATCTGTAAATTTTGGGAAGCATAAAGCCCAAGTGCTATACCTCATCCACAGAACTTTTGCTCCTTTCTGTGCCTTGTGCATTAATGTATCCCTTACCTGGGAGCTTGTCAAGGCAAAAGCTGATACTCTGGGAAATATCATGTCCTCCACTGTTCCTTTACTGTCTGACTTTTTGTTTTTGTTGTTTTGCTTTTCTCTCACAAAAAGAGGAGAGAGAGAGATAGAGACGCTTCAAATGTCTGACTGACCAATATGTGCAACCCAGACACTTTTCAGGTATTTCTTGCAATGGCACCTCTTGGAAGTGGATTAGATTAGAGCTAAAAATGAAAAGTACAAACATTTTGGGATTTAGTTGTGGGTTTCTCCCTAGAGACATGCAGGTCCCTCCCTTCTTCTTTCTGACAAAAAATAAAGGGTTGTGTTCACTGATTGGGGGAGGTGGGTGTCTCTGGTTTGTTGGTTGTTAGATGTAACACAACTCCAGGTTGAAACTTGACAAGGGAATGTATTTTTTTTATTGTCTCACACTGAAAGTAATGAGAGACCCAGAGGGGGTATTTGAAAACAGGTGGATAAGTTAACCTTCACTAATGATATTTCTTCAGAAAGAAAAACCACCAATCTATCCAAACCCTTTTACGCTGCATTTCACCGAAAACACCGCACACACAGGAAAATGTACTTTATTATGCTGAAATCAAAAACAGCTATATACTTCTTAATATGTATGTATTTCTTTTGATTGTTTTGTGTTTTATCCTAATGTTTATGTTTCTGGTTGGGTTTTTTTTTGTTGTTGTTGTTGTTTTCACAGCTTGGTCTTTTATTTGATTAGTTGTTTTTTTAAAGAGTGAAAGACCGTCAAAAACATGACAAAAAAGAAAACAATGTTAAACAACAACTCTGTAACCTCAGTATGTGGACACCACAGGCAACACCATTTTCTCTCTGAATGGTGCATGATGGCATGGCCTAGGAAGAAGGAAAAGAAATGTGTATGTTTGCCATGCTCCTCTCTGCGGAGAGGTGTCCTCTGTATCTGGCTGTCATTTATACCTCAGGTCCAGCCACTTAAAAGCAGTTGATTGTATATTAGACACACAAGAAGAATCAGGATCTTTAGTACAGCTTGTGTCCAGTTTTTTAGATGCAACAAACAGAAGCAGATTTTGGGTAACAGTTCTTTTTAATGTGGTTATTTGTACTCTTGTTACTCCTATGGTATCTAATATTTCTCTTCTTTCCTAGAAACTCAAATTCTTTTAAAAGCTAGAAGTCAGGTTTTTGGGGAATAACATGCTGTATTCTGTCTAGGACAGAGCTGTGGGAAAGCAGAACGCACACACCAGTAGTGACGTGACGCACCCAGAGCAACACACACTCTCCCTTCTCATCAGGTAGCCACAGTTTGTGTGGGTGGGTTTTATGTATAATTATAAAGCTGGAGTCTGCCGTGGCTCTTTTAGAAGCAGGTGGGTGTGTTTTGTCCACAGCCTGCAGAACATCAGCCCTGCAGGCTGATTCTGATCAAACACACTGGGATGCTGCAGGCAAAGCCTCTGTGAAAACCTTTTTTTTTCCTTTCTTTCTTTTTTTTTTTAACTTTTCAACAGACATTTTTTTGTCTCTTCCTAATGTCAGCCTCTTGTTCATTCAGTTAGAGGAACAAATCTTAGTATGGCTGCTGAGTTATAAGTGACCACTCTGTGAGGCTACATTCCTGCACTTCTTGTTTTCTACTTATAAAGATTGCCAATACATAGGCATTGAAGCACCCTTATTACTATTTGGTCATTAGGCTTCCGTTTCCATCACAGTTTTGGATTCACTGATTCTCCTGCAGCTTTAGAAAAGTCCGAAGAGATATATATATATATTTTGTATTTTTTTCACCCAGTGTGTCTCTCACTGCTATAGGACTTAAGGTTTTTTTTTTCTCAAATCCCCCTAGAGTGCAAAGTGTGCACCTAAACTTCCATAGATTTTCATTGTAACTGAACTCAGTATTTTCTATTCAAAACTGTAAACCCACATGAAACGCTGTAGATGCATGAAAAATTTACATGCGTGACCATGAGTGCCTGATTATGAACTGGGGTAGTGCACGTCATGGTGTATGTTTTGTTGGCAGCTATCGATGCTCGGCCGAGTCAAACTGAACCAACTCATAGTGGAAGGGGTGTAGAACGTGGGGGAGCAGCTGCTTCACTTGCTCCACTGAGCAGGGGCCTGTGCACATAATGACTGGACATTTTGTAATTTGCGGTTCAGGAATTTTTTTTTTTTTTTCAAACCTATAGTTTTTGCACAGTGAAAATTTGTTTGAAGCTTATTTCCTACTCTGCATTTCTCCCTGTGGTATTAAGAGTGCCGTCAAGGAATTGCAGACACAGGTGTGTGGTTACCATGGTGACCCTAATGAGCCACTGGCAGCAGCCTTAACATTTCTTTTGATCTTGGTTTTCTTTACACTTCATATACAGTTCCTACATCAAAACGCTGACATTTTGTCATCTTAGATCATTATAAAAGTAAATCCCAAACCACATTTGAACTTTATAGAAGGAAGTTGATGTTTGTTGACATTTCAGGCAGTAGCTTCATTGGCACCCTTCAAATTTTCTTCAGAAATTCTTTTTATATGACTTTTCTTCTGAATTGCTAATCTACTGCATTCTAGCTGCTGCTTTATGTGACTGCCCTCGATTCCTGAATAAAACTCTTAGGTATGGGCCAGAATTAGTCACATTCAGCTCTGTTCACTGTGGGCGATGAAACACAGTGGTTAAAAGAACTGCCTTGCTCAGCACTAATATAGTTTTTGATTGAATATTTGAGGCCAAAACATTTTTTTTTGTGCTTTGTGTGAAAAGGAAACTCTGATGAAATTAGTGCCACTCTGCTAAAAAGCATAACTGAAATGTGTCGCCTTGATTTGACAAACGTATATATGTGTCAAGGCACACACTTAAAAAAAATTACTGTAAGTCCCACTTTCTGACTAAACTCAAAATCTCTCTTGAGCAGTATAGCTACATTTCTTTGAAGGTTTATTTAGATATGCTAATTTTTTTAAAGCTGCAGGAAAATTTTAAAAATTGGTAACTGATGAAGAGGAGAGAATACCCTGCTGTGACTTTTATCACATCCAGAAATCATACAAGATCTTCTGACTTAAGATTTCAGTCAAATAGTATTGATAACAATAATAAGCATGTTGGTTAAAAGTTACATTTCTCATTGTGTCTTTTAAGCCTCGCTGTGCTCCTCTACACATTTGTCTGAGCCACTCTAATGGGTCTGCCCAAATGTGCGTCTCTTCTGTCACCGAGCACGGTGCCAAGTTTTATAAATGTCAAAGCATTTGTGAAGACGTGAAAAGCAGTCACTCAGTTGCAGTCGGGCTTCAGAGAGCAAAGCTGAGTACGGAGCTTAAAAGGCCAGGCACGCCTCTAAAGTGATGCTGATCCACAGTTATCAGAGCAACGCACCTCCACCTTCTTTTGTTCACATTAATTTCAGGAGAAATTACATGTTCTAAACCAGTACCACAAAAGGAAAAAAGTACTCTAAAAATAAATGCTGTTTTAATAAATGATAACATTTGAGGCACATTGTTGATTACAGTACAGCAAAAGACAAAATTGCCCACTAATAAGCGTAAATAAATAATAAAATGCCTTTTTAAGGTCTGAATGTTCTCATATTCTGTGCTAACCAACCACTGCGTCTCAGAGTCTTTCTTTCTTTTCTTTCTTTTTTATCCTAAACATAATTCTAAATATATTCCTTATAAATTGGTGTCTGAATTTTGTATAATCTGACCATGGAAGCAGTTTAAATTTATTATTTTAAATTTCCGTTCGTCCTGTGAATTTTTTGCACCGTTTCTCACAGTAGCTGTTGTCGCCCCCAGCGAGCCTGTGGCAGTGGCGTACGTCTCACCCCTCCGCCTTGTTAGGAAGCCTCCTCACAGATGGCTGCCAGACAGAGCGGTGGATTCAGGCTGCGGTCTGAGGAGGTGGATGGGACCGCAAGGATATGATCTAAGTGAAGTAGAGGAGAATAAAGGTTGCCATCCCCACCCCCATGCCATAGTCAGTCATCAGTCTCTTAATGAAACAGAGCTGGAAAACGTCTCAAACCACTTTGCCGTACAGCTTTAATGATCAAAACTCGCCTGTGTCGATCTGAAGCTCCACTTTAGGAAAACAGGAGGATTCTGGGAACAGAAATATTAAATAAGATGTAGGTTGAAACAGGAAATTTAAAAAAATCTTAAGCTGGAGGTATGTGAATGAAATCCACGGTGCTTGTGTGTGTTGCCATGACAATCTTGCAGTATTGTTCCCATGTGGTATGTCTGGCCCTTTAGAGCCACCTACGTGGACCAGCTGCTCTCTGTAGGTCTCAACTCAGACCCAGTTCCTCACTGCGAAAAATGCAAGTTCTGATTTGATACAATATCAAGTGTTTTCATGAGCAGGGCTGTTTTCTGACACAGTCGTGCACGATCTTTAGCCCCACAAAAATTTATCATCAAATGTCTTCTATCTTTTTTTTCTTTGCTACAGGATCTTGCAAATTTTTGTCTTGTTATTTCCACATCTGTTCATACCTCTGCCAAGTTGTCTTTTTACAGCTTTGGTCACCATGTACTTTTACTTTTTGTGTACAAAAAGAAATTGTCTGCCAGGTCTGTTCGTACTGACCTCCGTTCACTTTATATTTGTGTTGGCAGCCATGGCAATGTAGAAAATTCAGCCTACCAGAGTACACATTTAAAATCAAGATAAGCAGATTTGGACCAATTTATTATTATTATTTATATTATTATTAAGGCTTTAGACCCAAATATTTTCTGAATAGCTCCACTTCTCAAAACAAGATTTTAAATTGCAATTCTATTCAAATCATGCCTTAAGCTCTGAAAATAATGGCAATTTTATATTTGTGCTTAAAATCACTAGCCGGCCAGGTATCTGTGTTTTATAAAAGCAGAGTCTGCTTTATTACCCCTGAACTATTGAGAATCTGAGCCTGGTTCATGTATTTTGCACACTGCAACTAAGCAATTACACATATCTTATTGTAGATGATCTAATGTGCTACAGAAAACATAATCAGTGTGTCTAAAGACATACAAGATATTGCTATAAATCATAGAACTGGTGCCTATAATGATATGGGTGCAAAATGGTAATTGGTTCGTAACCTACTGGTATAAAACAAAAACCTCTAAGTACAAGGTGACAGTGCAACTTGGTGGAAGTACAGACCAACATTCATCTTGAAAGGATTGTGACATAGGCCAAATATTGCAGAACGATCTGTCATTTCTCAGAACTTATAAAGATTGTATTCTCTGATTGCCTGCTGACCACTGACGTCTCTTCCTCTTGTTTTTCCTCTCAGACATATTTCAGATACAAACTATCGAGTCATTTAAAAGCATGAACTTTCCAGAGACGATCTGTGACGCTGGTGTATCGCTCTGAGAGTGACTGTGTATTCACTCTTTTGATGTTAATGCTTCTTTTCATTTATCTTTTACCCCAGGTAAAATGAGCCCCAGCTCCCTTCACTCCATATCAGACCCGTTCGTGAAGCTGCCTCTTGGTGTCGCTTTTTCAGCACCTTTTTCTTCAGTTCAACTGTATTTTCACAGAGGCTTTGCTGCACTCTCCTCTGATGAGGAACTAGCAGATTTTTTTTAGGACACGGTAAAAGGTTTTCCAGCAACTGGGGTATGGGAAAATCATTATCTTCTTTCATGTGGAGTCTCTTGAGAAGAAAAACACATGCCACATATAGTCTGTTTGGTTGTTTTCAGCATGTCAGCCTTGTATATTCAGTGAACTCCTTCCACTACAGATTTAATATCTTAAAGAAGGTTACTTTATATGTTTTGAACAGCCAGTAAGCAGGGGGTTGGTCTGTTGAAATTCTGTGATCCTCTTGTGTGTGTATGTACATGTGTGTGTGTGTGTGTGTGTGTATATATATATATATATATATATATATATATATATATATATATATATATATATATATATATATATATATATATATATAATATACACAGAATTTTTTTTTTTTTTTGTCATAATGGGTTCTGAGCTTAAGCAGTGGTGTATTTGTGTATTTGATGGCCATGTACCCTCTCTGGTACCTCTGAGATGTGAAGGCTACACTACATGCAGATAACCACAGCAGCCAGTGTATTTATAGGCGAGCTGCAGAGCAGCACTGGCTCATGAGTGGGATCGATAAACAGGTCAGACAAGCCGGCACTCGCTGGGTGGATATATGAGTTCAGTGTTCAGACAGGAAGTTTGGCAGGTGAGATGAATATTCTCAAACAGTACAGAAGATTAAATGTCATGCAGGCAATTGCTACTACAGAAACAGCAACTGTTCACAAACTTTTTTTTCATTAGTAATATAATTACTGATTGATTCTGTACATTATTTTCAGCCAAATACTTTTTCAGTGCTTTATAAACAGCAAGGATTGTAAATCTGAATAATTCTTACCAGGGGAGGTCCGTGCAGAGCTTACTCAGTGGCCCACCTTGTTGTTCCTCTAGAGGTCGAGCTTAGAAGACTTGGACTGTTGCCTTCCCAAATGTCAAGATGAAGCAAAGCTGCTCAGGAAACGAGCACTTTGACCCAATCTTCAACGGGGAAAGTAACGCTGTGTGTTTGTTTGTTCTTTCTTTTAGTCTTTAATGACAAATTCCATCTTGCTGTTTTTGGGTGTGCAAAAATGTAAAGAAGAAAAAAAAAACTTACAACACAGAATACCTCAGAAGAGAAATCCATGTAACCTTGACAACCCTTAGATATTGTCAGATCCTGGCCATCAACACTCATCTCCTAGGCACTTTCATCTCCTGCTGTCTGTTGTTTCCCCTCCACCTGCTTTTTTTAAAATTTTGTCATGCCAAAAAAAAAAAAGAAGCCATGTCAGAAACCATCGGAACCACATGCCGGGTAGTTTCTAATGCTTTTTCTGCCACTTTGGTTTCAGATCCTTGTGTTCAGTCTTCAGACCTGTGAACATTCTCAACTTGTTTTCAAGACAGTTTGACACATTTTTATTTGAGAAGATTTTCACCAAGCCCCTGCAAAAGAGGGGGCTTTTTATTCTTGAAATGTGGGTTTGCTTGCTGTATGAAGGCCAATATGGGGAACACTTGAAGCTGCACATCTCTCCCCTTGTTCCTTTTGCATACCTCTTCATCTATTCTTTATCTTTGTTAAAAACTGAATGTAAAAAAAAAAACACAAACACTACAAACCTCTAATTTAACTATACATATTTAAGAATAAAAATAATACTCTATATGTGCACATAGATATACCTATACAAGCCCCTCATAGACACAAACACAAATGCATATGTATATATGAAATCTCTAATGTCATATACTTTTATCTTGAAAAGGAAGAGGATGAGCCTTTTCCATTGATGATTCAGGGAACCAATACAGTCCAGTGCAGAATGTCGGGTAAAATGACTCCCACGCTGTTGCTTTTGGTGTTTGTTTTCTTACTCAGTTTGTGCTTGTTAGAATCTCATGATGTAGCATAGGGAAGAGGGCCAGGTCGACATGAGAATTATTATTTTAATTTTTAACAGAAGTAGTAAAACTAGGTTCTTGTGTAGTTGTAGACTTTTTCAAGCCTGATTCTGTGAAATGGGAGTGGGGATGGGTGGGTGGGTTTTATTTCTGAAACACAGCTAACACTGTATTTATCAGAATGACTTAGAAACATGGCGGTCATATCGGCGGGTAAAGAAGGGCTGCCGACGGGGTGGGGGTGTCTTCAGGAGAGTTGTAAATAAAACTGCTTCACCCATCATCCCCCTCACCTGTCTTTTTCACAGGGGAGGGGGATCAATGTCTTGAAGGCACATAGAAGGAGGAGGAGTACCATGTTCGTGTTGTCATGTCTAGAAAATTTCTGACGGTTTTAATGAAGGACATGGAGGAGCAGGAGCTGCATCTCCTTCGTGTTTTGCCAGGATTGATAGGCGGTTTCGTGGAAGTTGACCCTCTTGATAATTTTGCATGCTGGTGTACATACCCCTGTATCAGTCCTTTTTGTTTGAGGAGGCTGGTTGTTGCAAAAGTGCTTTTTTTATTGGATGTCGTCAGCAGGACAGAATCTAATGTTTTGAATATAAGATATATTCCCTAAGAAAGTAAAAAAAAAATGCTTTCCCTGAGAAGGAAGAGCACCTAAGGTGTTTGTTTGTCACTGCAACAGCTTTCGTAGTGGTTTTTGGCTTTTTGCAGTCATTCTTTTTATTTTCTTGTGTAAAATAATAAAGTTTGTGTGAGTGAATGTGTGTGACTGTATAACAAATCGTGTGAAACGTTTGCTGTTTCTTCATTTCCTCAGCTGTTCTTCATTGGTATTTTTAGCCTAAGAACTGCTTTTAGGAACATACATGTACTCTTGCAGCTATGATGATGCAGGTTTGGCAAACTGCATATCTGAACATACCCTTGTTGTCTGTAGGAAAAGATGCGTCTGTCACAGCGCCTTACAGACCCAAATTACATCAACTAGACACCCTCAGGGATCCTTGACAACACTCTCACTCTTATTCAGGTATTTAATCTACACTGAGGCCTAGCAGTGATAAATGTTAACTATAATTTATTTCATTTAAATGAATTACAGCCAAAATCTTGAATAATCACAAGCAGTTTACCTTGCCCTCAGAGTTTTGATTCACCCCTCGATCTATCCTTTAGCTACCTAATTCTCTATTTTTCTATTCTCTACATCTCATCAGTAGCTGTCTTAAAAATGTCAACCCTCTTAGTTTAAAACCAAGAAGTCTGCAAGCGTTCTTTCACTGACTTGTGTCAAGTACCATGGCTTTTTCTTTGTGCAGAACATTTTTAACTTTTCAAGTGCACGCATGCAGCAATTTGTTTTCAAGTTGCATTTTTAAGCCTTTAGGTCGCTTCATGTGTTGGTGAGTCAAAGGCCCCATCCACACTGCTTTAGATATTTTTAAAAAGAGATTTCCAGCTGCGTTTGCATCTCCTGGCCACATACAAAAGGTGTTTTTAGAGAAAAAATGAATTTTTTAATAAGAGTTTTTAAAATGGAGGTTTATTGGAAAACCCCCATTTTTAGTGAAATTGTGTAGACAGGACATACGGACATTTAGAGAAGAAATGGTGTAGGAACTAGTTTTGCGCATGTCCACTAATAATTTGTGCCCTAGAAACCAAAACAACAATGAAGCTTTTTTAAAACGTTTTTTTTTCTACAGCTGTCCAACTTTATTTTTAATTTTGTCACCACTTGAACGTGTGCTTACATGGTAAATAACTGCAAAGAAACTGCAAACTGTATCAAATACAATAAAGAGCTACAGTTTTAGGGGAAAACCTTTCAACCTAGCTAAGAATACTTTTTCTCTGTTTTTAAATGTTGTTAATATGGACATTGTTGCCACCTACTGGATCAGCATATCTTTTTCAATATTTTGGATTATTTCAATTATGTGGACAAAGTTTGTGAGTATATGTACAATATAGACATAGACAAAATAGTTTAAAAAACTATCCGGGGAAGTGTGGACAGGGCACATTGAGCTGTTTTCAGTGGCTTTTTTCCCTCATTCATTTTAGGAAGGCCATTATGTCTGCACTGATTGGTCAACTCAGCTGCTGTGTGTTCATGTTTGTGTTGCAGCACAAAGCTTGACTCATGCATTAGATTTTGGGAAATCTCTTCTAAACCTTTCAGTTTGTTTTTCACTAAAACCTGGTGTCACAAATGCAGTTTCCTTTAGGCCCGGTCTCAGTGTCGGGACTGTATGATGAATCTAACGTAAATTTTGTACGTTTTTCAATCACATCAGTAACGTTTTGTGAGAAATGTATAAAGACTATTTAAAAGTTACACTATATATCATGTGATATGAGCAATTAAGATTATTTTCTACATTCCTAATGTTGATTTTGATAGTAAACTGATTATGATGAGATGGAGATAGTTCTGATTGCTCTGGAAACATCTTATGATATTTGTTTAGATGCAAGAAGTGTTGTCCAGGGCTTCGGACTCGTTCGACTACAACAACAAACCTCATCTTTTGTTCAATCTCAAAATATTGTCCTGCTGAGATTTCTAACGTTTCGTAATCTCACCTCGGTTCTTAACGGGTGGCTGGGCGCCCCACAGCGGGGCTCGCTGGGCTTCTTTTCCTTTTTTTTTCACTTATATTTTATTTCTGGGTTTGACGATATACCTCATTCCTTCAGTCCAGCTGGCCCCTGGGGACGCTGTGCCGATGCTCAGGACGCTTACGCCCTCTCTCACAGTTTGATCCTGGACTGTACCACACACACACACAAACACACACACACCTACACACAGGTTCTCCAAATATCCCAAGGACCTCATTTTTTCAATATCTACTGTTTACAGTTTGACAAAAAAATGTATAATTTAAAAAAATATTTTCTCATATTGTAGTTAAATTTATGTACAATATTTTTTGTTCTTATTTTGTACCTTGTGAGTTGGGCTTTTAATGTTCTAGACTGATATTATTGATGTCCATGTAAATGAGCACTTAACAAGGATCACAGTAATTGGCTTTAGTTTGATTGATTTGCTTTTTTTTTGGTTTCTTTTCTCTCTCTCTCTCTCTCTCTCTCTGTTTTGAATGCAAACTTGGATTTTTGATTTGAGCTAATGAATCATTCATGTCTGATTTTCAAGGTTTTTTGACAAAAAAAAATGAATGATCTTTTTTCTTTTTTTTTTACTTCATTTTGCATTAAACATCAGACAACGTTGATTAGATCTGTCTTTGTGCATGTGTAAAATACTTTACTTGTTATGTTATATTCAATTTGTTAAAAAAAGAAAAAGAAAAAAAAGAAAATTGCCATTTTTTTGCCACACATTTCAGCTGTAATGTTGTGTAAGGTAGTATTCACTGGATGCTAGAACTTTCTTTTCAAAACCACTATTCTTCTAATAAATTTTGTTGTGAAAATAAGATCTGTGTGAATTCATCTGTTTGTCACTGGTCAGAAGCAGCTTCTAAGTGTAAATATTAGTGGGGCAGAGTTTGATTGAGATCCCTGAATCTCTACCCTGACCTATATTTTATATAAATTCATAAGCTACATATTCACTGAGATGGGCATGCAATTTGTCCAAGGTGTACCTCACCTTTCACACAATATCCACTAGAGATCCCCCACGAGTCTGCATCGAAATGTAGGTAAAAGAAGATGAATGGATGGATACGCTAGATACATTAAAAAGCCTTATTAATACAGGTCTTGTAACTGAGCTAAGTAGTTCTATATAGGGTTGGGGAGTAAGTAGTTCGCCCTTCATATAAAGGTGATAATTACAAAATAAAAGTTGTAATTTGTGACTCTTAACAAGAAAAACGTTGAAGTTGTGTCTCGCACGCTTCACAAACTCTGGTCTAATAATCAGTTCAGACGGAGGTGAGAGATCTCTCTCCTAAAACTGAAGTTTTGTATTTTTTTTTCAAATTAATTTACTTTAACATAAAACGGATTAAAAAAGCTACACAGCTGTTTGTAAAAGACAGCTTTTATACACACTTAAGTCTTTTTCTCCAACTGAACAGCACACAGAGAAACACATACAGTGATTTTCAAAAGTATGCACCCCCCACCCACAGTACTCTTTTAGTTCAGGACCTGGAGTGAAGTGTCTTCAAATGGTGGACGTTCTTCTAGGTCTTCATAATTGCAGCAGCGAAGTAATGATCAAAGAAATGACTTTACAGACATAAGTTATTCTTGAACAGTGAGAGTTTATTCAAAATAACAGAGTCTATGCCGAATCGAGATGTCAGGTGACGAGAGTCCGTCGGAGCCAAAAGGGAAGACAGACACGAAGAAGGAGTACCAAAGGAGTTTATTTAGGAGCAGCCGATCGCCAGGAGGAAAGATGGCGGACGAAGGGAGGCTGTGGCCCAGCAACAGGTAGGCGCTTGAGTTGGACTCACTGGGCTAACGAGAGGCGGAGGTCGGGGTCAGGCTTGGTTCGGCAACGGGCTGGCACTAGCGTCTGGTCCGAATCGACAGGCGAGGGGTGGTGGTACGGGTCAGGCTTGGTTCGGCAACGGGCTGGCTCTAGCGTCTTGGTCCGAATCGACAGGCGAGGGACGGTGGTCCAGGTCAGGCTAGGTTCGGCAACGGCAGGTCATAAAACTAGATCTAAGGCAGAGGACGAGAGACAAGGTCAAAAACACAGGCAAGGTTCGGCAACAGGAAAAACTCATGGAACTTGGTACGGGCTTGAAAGCTGTAGCAGGAGCGGCAGACAATCTCGCACTGCGCAGGAGTGACGCCAAGGCATAAATAGGAGCCGGCGCAGGTGGAAGAAGTGACTGTTAATGAGAGATTGACGAATATGAGCAGGACCAGACAAGGCATGAGCATGGATCATGACAGTACCCCCTCCTTAACGGGCGGTTCTGGACGCCCTTCTAGGTTGATTCTGATGTAAACGATGGAACTCGCGAATCAAGGATTTATCCAAGATCAGGCGAGCGGGAACCCAAGAACGCTCCTCTGGGCCATAACCCAACCAATCCACCAGGTACTGGACCCCACTGCCCCTAAGACGAGACCGCAGCAAGCGGTTAACGGTGAACGCCGAAGCCCCAGCAATAACCCGGGCGGGTGAAGGGGGTCTGGGAGGCGGGCAAAGAAGATAAAACAGGTTTAATCCTCGAAACATGAAAAGAAGGATGTACTCTGAGAGCTCTGACCGCCACAGGGTTTAGGATCTTAGTGATGGAGAAAGGTCCCACAAAGCGAGGTGCTAACTTGCGACTCTCCACTCTGATGGGCAAATCCTTGGATGACAGCCACAACCTCTGGCCAACCAGGTATCTAGGTGCCAGGATCCAATGACGATTGGCATTCTGGGCATAAACTGCTGTGGCCTTGCATAGAGCGGC
The DNA here is from genome assembly GCF_001649575.2 of Kryptolebias marmoratus. Taxonomy (NCBI): domain Eukaryota; kingdom Metazoa; phylum Chordata; class Actinopteri; order Cyprinodontiformes; family Rivulidae; genus Kryptolebias; species Kryptolebias marmoratus. The sequence goes on from NC_051432.1 coordinate 963,924, forward strand.
CTGGGCTCTTCTCCAGACTTTAGAGAACCTGTCAACAATGGTTAAGAGCACAGTGTTACCTCTGGAGGGAGGAAGACCGGAGACAAAATCCATGGAAACATGGGACCAAGGTCGGTGGGGAATGGGCAGTGGCCTGAGGAGCCCAGCAGGAGGCCGACGGGAAGGTTTGACTTGGGAGCAGGTAACGCATGCCTTCACAAACTCTTGGGTGTCCTTTCTCCACGAGGGCCACCGGAAACAAGCTTGAACCACCGCCAGTGTCTTCGAAATCCCTGGGTCACAGTAGAGCTTGGAGCAATGGCAGAACTGAGGAACCTCTGAAACCATATTATCGGGAACAAAAAGTACATTCTGGGGACACTGAACAGGAGGAGGCTGTCCCTGAAGACTCCTCCTGAGTCGAGCCTCTATTCGAGTCATGGCCAACCGGGTCTTGGTAGGGAGGATGAAGTCTTGCACCTCAGCCACAGGAAGGTGCCGGGACGGCTGAAACTGCCTTGACAGAGCATCAGGCTTGAGGTTCTTACTACCTGGATGATAGGCCAGAGAGAAGTCAAACCGACTAAAAAAAGAGCCCACCTGGCTTGGCGTGGATTTAGCCTCTTGGCAGTCTTCAAATATTCCAGGTTCTTATGATCAGTCCAGACCGTACACTGGTGCGCAGCGCCCTCCAGCCAGTGCTTCCACTCCTCCAAAGCCAATTTAATGGCCAACAGTTCTCGGTCTCCAACATCATGATTTCTTTCTGAAACAGACAGCTTGCGGGAAAAGAAGGCACATGGGTGAAGTTTGGCATCATCAGAGGAACGTTGTGACAACACTGCTCCAACCCCCGCCTCTGAAGCATCCACCTCCACCACAAACGGACTACAGGGGTTGGGGAAACACAAAATAGGAGTGGAAGTAAATAGTCTCTTAAGTTTATTGAATGCTTGTCTGGCCTTCTCAGTTCATAGAAAAGGGACCTTCACGGAGGTAAGTTCATGGAGGGGAGCGGCCACTGAGCTGTATCCCTTAAAGAAGCGGCGATAAAAGTTGGAGAACCCCAGAAAACGCTGGAGCTCCTTAACGTTGGATGGTTCAGGCCAGTCTAGAACAACCTTTACCTTGGGCGGGTCCATCTCAATCTGACCAGGGGTTATGATGAATCCTAGGAATGACACAGAACTCTGATGGAAAGCACACTTCTCTGGTTTGACAAAAAGCTTGTTATGAAGTAACCAGGATAGGACCTCCCGAACTTGGCTGACGTGAGTGCGCAAATCTCTGGAGAAGATTAAGATGTCATCCAGATAAACAAACACACATCTATTGAGCAAGTCCCTTAAAACGTCATTAACCAGGGCCTGGAAAACAGCTGGGGCATTAGTGAGGCCAAACGGCATCACTAAGTATTCGTAATGTCCAGAAGGGGTGTTAAAAGCAGTCTTCCACTCATCCCCCTTTCTGATGCGGACCAAATGATAAGCATTTCTTAGGTCCAGCTTGGTAAAAACTGTGCAGTCCTGGAGGAGCTCGAAGGCTGAGGTCATGAGGGGAAGAGGGTACCTATTCTTAATAGTAATCTCATTAAGC
>NC_051432.1:967518-970957 GCF_001649575.2 Kryptolebias marmoratus
CAAAGTAACTGCCATGTGGGACAAATTATAAAAACGACAATCTGATGTCCCATTCTCCTGAAGGCAGCACGGAGCTGCGCCGAAAAGAAACACCATCGATACAGCTGCAGTTCTGTAACGGTTTTAATATTTTAGGCCACAATATAGTAGTTCAAAGTTTAAACTGATATTGTTGTGAATCTTTTGTGTAAACTTTACCTTCAAGCAAACGCCCCCCAAAAGAATATCAACGCCCCCTTTTTGAAAATATTGCTGCCAGCGCCCCCCGTCATACTCTCAACGCCCCCCAGGGGGCGGTACCGCCCCCGTTGAGAAACGCTAGTCTAAGGGAACCATCCTTCTTACTAACGAAAAAAAAACCCGCACCAGCCGGTGAAGAAGACTCACGGATGATTCCGGCCTTTAAAGAGTCAGAAATGTATTCATCCATAGCCACCCTCTCAGGACCAGAAATCGAAAATAGTCGTCCTGTAGGTTCCAGGAAGCAAATCAATAGCTCAATCATAGGGCCTATGGGGAGGTAACGATTTGGAACTAGACTTGCTGAATACCTCTCCGAGGTCATGGTATTGTATGGGAACCAGAGAAAGATCTGGCACACTAAAATTGGTTCCCGGGTCGGGCAAGACAGAGGAGAAAGAATCAAGACAGGTGAGGGTGCAATGAGGCCCCCAGGAAATAATCTCACCTGTCTCCCAGTTGACCTCTGGCTTGTGCTTGATGAGCCAAGGTCGACCCAGGATGACAGGAATCTCAGGAGATCTGGTGAGTAGAAAAGAAAGCTTTTCGTGATGGTTACCTGCCAATAACACAGACACAGGTTTTGAGCGCAAAGTAACCACATCAATCACCCAACCGTCAACAGCGGAGACCTCACGTGGCGTGTCCAGAGTCTCAAGCAACAGGTGGAGCTGCGGAGCGAGGCTCTCATCCAGAAACTCTGCGTCAGCCCCTGAGTCAATGAAAACAGGAATCTCCTTACCTTCAGGAGAACCCGGAAACTGGATGGTGCCACACTTGTGGGAAGGGTTACGGGGTCTGAAGATCGGGCTCAGTAAGTACCTTCCCAGCCTTACTGAGCCTGTTCTTTTGCCGGACAGTTCTTGACTTGATGGTTGCTCTCTCCACAGTAGAAACACAACTGGCGTCTGAACCTCTTCTCCCGTTCCTCCACAGAGAGCTTGGTCCTACCCAGTTGCATGGGTTCTTCAGGACAGGTACTAAGTGGTTTGGGGGGCATTGGGGTGTTCACCGTGCCACTGGGAGGAAACAGGCCACGTCTAGACGGACGGACGGCTGACCTCTCCTTACAGCGTTCCCGTAACCGAAGGTCAATTCGGGTGGCCAGTCCCTCCAAGGCCCTGAGGGAGTTGGGGGGGTCACGAGCAGCAATCTCATCCTTTATGTCATCCGAAAGACCTTCATAAAAGACATCAAACAGGGCTTCCTCGTTCCATAAACAATCCGCCTTCTGAGCATGGAAGTCAATAATGTATTCCGTGACAGGACGGGACCCTGTCTAAGGGAGAACAATCTACGTGTGGCCTCTCTCTCAGGGCGAACAGGATCAAACACCCTCTTCAACTCGGCAACAGGAAAAACTTGTGGAACTGGGTACGGGCTTGAAAGCTGTAGCAGGAGCGGCAGACAATCTCGCACTGCGCAGGAGTGACGCCAAGGCATAAATAGGAGCTGGCGCAGGTGGAAGAAGTGACTGTTAATGAGAGATTGACGAATATGGGCAGGACTAGACAAGGCATGAGCATGGATCATGACACGAGATTTCTGGGCCAATCAGTGAAATCCCCCTCCTTCTCGGGACTGCTTCTTTTTATAAACATTTACTACACCCAGCTGTAGAATAACACACACACATCCCGCTGGGACGGACTTAACCATATAGATTTAAATACATTCAATTCCCTTTATGGTGATAAGCTGTGGTCTTGAGACATGCGACAGATAACCCTCCATATATGTATTCACTGCAGTTGTTTTCCAACAATGTAAGCTTAGGAGCCCACAATCTACTTCTCGAAAGAGGATTGTACCCGAAGACAATGTCTGAACTTGGAACTCAGGCCCCATCGCTGACCAGCACAGATGTAACACAGATACCTCAGGAGTGGTATTGTTTTTTTTTAAAATTGATTAAAAGTAATAATTCCACAAAATGCTTTAGATTAACAAAGGTAAATGGGGGAAAACATTCTGGTAAACAATTCTAAAAAAAACATGAAACCCAAAATGTGGTTGGTGTGTACATGTATTCACACCTTTTTGCTTTTAATTCCGAACTATTATATTTAGAAGGCACATAATTAGTAAAATGAGCCAACTGTGGCTATTAAAGAACACGTTTATTCTTGTGGCATGGTTGTTTACATTATAATTTAGATATGACTGCTATCTGACTATAGTGTGAACAGTCTACGGCCCTGAAGTGACCCACATGTGCAGAAGATGGGATGCATGCAGCACACTGTGTTTGGGGAAGTAAATATGGATACTCCACTTGTTTGTGTGTGTGTGTGTGTGTCATTTCTGAAGTTGTTGTACAATTAGAGCGAGGTAGGTAGGTAGTTAGGTAGGTACATATATTTATATAGCACTTTTCAGCGCAAGGCAACTCAAAGTGCTTTACAACACAAGAACAAAATTACAGACAAAGTTACAGAACATGATAATGAAACAAAATTACAGAACAAAATTACAGACAGGTACAAGATACAATGATAACTAATTGTCTAAATAAGCTAAGCTAAACTAAACAGAACTAAGCATGACTAAATGTACAGAACTAAACTAAGCTAAAACTAAAACTAACAGTACCGAACTATCTAAAAGTACCCCAGGCCCGCTATACAGCCGAAGTAAAACCAGACATATCTAAGCATGAGCTATAACAGTCAGAAATAGTAGATAAACTAAACAGATCTAAGCATGACTAAATGTACAGAACTAAACTAAGTGTACATGAAGATAAAGCTAAACTAAACAGTACAGAATTTCTAAATGGTACCGGTAGCCCGCTAAGACAGGCGATGTAGTAATTACTAAGATAGAGAAAGATGGAAGGAGAAGGGGGGGAGTGAGAGAGATGCGACAGCAGAGTATGAGTATGTGAACGTGTATGTTTGTTTCCATACAGTAGGAGGCGGTGTGATGCATTTGTGTGTGTGTGTGTTTGCAGAAAAGTCCATGAATCACATTCACAGATGTTCACAGGCAAGAGGGCAATGAGCTTCTGTTGACATAAATTCCAGGGAGAATTGATAAGACTTTGGCCTTTAAGGCCACATTGGGAAGCCAAATGTAGATAATAACAGAGTTGTTTTGGAACAGGCTGACTTTGTTTTGAGTCTGCCTTGAAGTCTTTGCTGGTACATTCTCGAATCCAAATAGCCGAATTTCAGGTCCAGGTCCAATCTGTTGTTCC
>NC_051432.1:971509-1062323 GCF_001649575.2 Kryptolebias marmoratus
CAGGACACAGAGAGACAGAGAGAAAAGAAACACGTCCGCCTTCCACCCCAAAAAAAAAAAAAAAATATTATCTGCTATGCCTTTTTCACCTAGTGTTTAGATTTGATCTTGCCACTTCCTGTCTACTCTGAGACAGAATTGCACTTTTGGAACAGAAGCAATGTACTGAAAGTAGAGGAGAGAAACAAGCTCAACTACAGATTCCATCATACTGGTTATAGATACGATCAAATACCAATGTTGATATTGATGATATCAATATTTGGATCGATGTGCAAACCACTGCTTCCATAATGTAAATGAAATGCGACTGAGGTCACTTTGTAAAACAGATATGATCAGATCAGATCAGAAGTTTATCTGATTGAAAGTGAAAGTGATCTGGATTGGATCTGAAAAAAAAAATCTGATTAGTAATGTTTAGACCAGGGGTCCGCAACATGCGGCTCCTTAGTCCTGCCCTAGTGGCTCCCTGGAGCTTTTTCAAAAATGTTTGAAAATGGAAAAAATATTTTTGTTTTAATATGGTTTCTGTAGGAGGACAAACATTCATAATGTTTTCCAATGTTGTAAAAATGTGTAGAATAAATATTAAAGCTGTGTCCGAATTCAGGGTCTGCATCCTTCAAAGGAAGGATTTGTCGGCCGATCATGCCATAGCGTAGCGACAAAGCCTGTGCGAATTCGAAGTACCCTTCAAATACATCCTTCTTTTCCCCAGATTTGATGGATGGGTCTGGTGCATCCTTCACGGATCACCGTATCCCATAATTCATTGCGGGTTCAAACCGGGCGTTCAAGCAAAGCAGCAATGATGGTGAAGAGCAGCAAATTATTTTGCTATAGTACACTTTAAGTGACACAACAGGATTTTTTACAATGTTTTTAGGCAAAAATGTGGCTTTGAAAGTCTCAAATATCTGCTTGGTTCATCAATACATCACCTAATTGCAATATTGTTCTGACATGTCTGCTCCCGCTATATTAGCAGCCAGCTCCCCTCGCCAGCTGTCAGCTGGCAGAGTGCTCCAGGTTGTAAAATGTTTGGTTTACTAAAGTATTTCATTTATTTAATTTAATTTATTCCTGAACAAATCGGTTTAATTGACTAAAGTTAAGCCTTCAAACATAATAGGTGTCAGTAATTCTCCTTTAAGCTGCTTGCCAGACACCATTAAACAGATAGCAGAAAAGAAGACCACCAAAATCCATAACAGTAGGTGGCAGTAATGCACACCATATGTTTCTTGCCAACCACCAAAAAATATAACCAAGAAGAAGAAGACTGCAAAAACATACGCAACAAAACAATGGAGGACGTGGTAGCAATGATGAACATTCTGAGTCTGAATCCTGTCATCGGCCACCAAGCACAAAAACGCCTGCACCTCAGCATTGGACCAGTCACTGCAGTGTATTAAAAAATAGCAGGCCGAGTTGTAAGAGAGCGGTCTTTGTGATGCAACCAGTGACTCCACTCCCTAACCAATCAGTGACTGATAGTCTTCTGACGTCTCATTTTCAGGCCAGCATGGTGCACTTGGAACCACAGCGAAGTAGGTTCTAAAAAAGGGACTGGTTCCATGCTAGTGGAACCAGTGCTAGTGGAAAAGACTTGGAACCGTGGGGAGCCAAGTCGAACTGCGCTGTAGAGGCGCCAGTGGAAAAGGGCCAATAGGCACGAGTAAATATAGACTACTGTGGATGGTAAGTTAGGGTTTGAACCCTACAGATGGTACATTAATACTTGCACGGGTGAATGTTAAATACTACATGTTGAGTACTGGTCATGTCTGTTGAGCATACTGACAGCCTGGAGTATGGTGTATATTTTTGGACATCCTTAAGTATCAGAAAAAACAGCATCAGACTCAGGTACAAGGACCTGAGACCTGACAACTTTTTTTCTGATACCTCACAGCATTTTTTCTGATACCTGATGTCTTTTTTTCTGATACCTGACACTGTTTTTTAGACCTGAGTCTGATACTGTTTTTTCTGATACCTGAGGATGTCCTAAAATGTACACCATACTGGGACTGAGTTTCACTGACTTTTATGTACAGCGGTCTGTAGCACTGTCCAGAGGGGTGAGGTGAGAGAAGCAAGGGATTCTGTATGTTCTGTATGACACCAGTGATCCTTTCTGCACTCTTGATAGTGTTCTGCAGACTTTTTCTGTCTAGTCTGGTTGCTGAACCAAACATCTGGTTTGGTGATGGACCAGCAGAGAACACGTTTACCAGTAGCTCTTGTGGCAGGGTAAACATCTTCAGCTGCCGCGAGAAATGCACCCTCTGCTGGAATTTCTAGATGAATTTGTCTATGTTGGCTGACCTAAATGTGTCCACCATTGATGCAGCACTGTTGTAAATGGCGATGGAGTCAAAGATGGGGGCTCCTGTATTTCTACAGTTTTTAGTGTTGAGCTCAAGGTTGTTTTGACTGCACCAGTGGGCCAGCTGTTCCACCTCTCATCTGTATGCAGATTTCTCACTGTCCCAGATGTCCCATTCTGTTATCTGGAAATTTGAGGAGTTTGACAGACAGATCATTGGAGATGCAGTCTTTTGTGCAAAGGTTAGTTTAGCAGTGGGAACAGTACTTCTCCTTGGGGGGGCACCAGTGCTGATGGTCCAGGTGCTAAGTGTTGTTTTCCGCAGCCTCGTCCGTTGCCTTCAGTTTGTCAAAAAGTTTGTGATCCACTAACAGGTGGAGGCTGAGACAATTTTGTCTGGAAGACTTCTGAGAGGATGGTGTTGAATGAAATCCACAAGCAGGGTCATCCCTGTAACACTGAGATGTTGCAAGATGTAATGCAACCCCATGTTTACTGCATCATCCATTGACCTATTTGCCTGCTATGCAAACTACAGAGGGGCCAGCAGGGATCCTGTGACAGTCTTCTGGTGGTTCAACACCAGCATTTCAAAGGATTTCATGACTACATACATCAGGGCGATTGGCCTATGGCCAATTAATCTTTGGATAGATGGTCTTTTGGGGGTTAGGATGATGGTGATGTTCTTGTGTTAGGATGGAACATTGCATTGCTCCAGTAATGTGCACAAGATCTTGGTGAAGATGGGGGGCCAACTGCTCAGCACTGACCTTCAAGCTGGAAGGTGGGAGGGTTGGGAGGGGCAGTGGTGAGAAAGGACAATAGGTGATATCATGGTGTGTGGTGGGTGCAAATTACTACAACTAATGTTTTTTTTAGGAAACCAAAGTCATTGTCTTAAAGCAGAGGTCCAGTCAAGTTCAGTTTGGTCAGCTGTTGGCTTAAAATGGTGTTTTAAAATTAAGATTTGACACAGCTCATCTCCGATCCAATCAAAGACAAAATTTCTGAACCAATATATGGTCAAACCATCACAATCTATGACCCCATACCTTTAATTCAGCAACTAAGTTATAAAAATAATCTTGCAGTTTTTAGTGTGTAGTTTTTTGGGTTCTGTTCATGTTCAGTCTGTCTGGTCCAAGCTGCTTGATTGATAATTTATATTCTACTTTTAGTAGAAGATAAAATACTTTTTTTAAACAAAACATCACTGATGGACACAGCAGGTTCCACTCTGCACACCATTTCTGCATTCAATAAGATCATGTGAGGTCAAGCATTAGTAATGGGCATATCAGTGAGCTAAAACCATTGGAATGTGTACATAGGGCAGACTTCTTTCTACCCCATTGAGACTCTATTGGAGCTGCATGCAGTTTCTGTCACGATTCCCAGATGTCTAGACAAAGAGTGACAGAGAAGAATAAACTCCCACATTTGCATTTATTATGGTCTACTAGGCAACTTCTTTGTGTTCATAGCCCTCCAGTAAAAAAGAATCCTCATCAGTAAATCAGGGGTTACTGCTGGGCAATTCCAAAAAAAGCAATTGCCCCTGATTAAAGCTGCCTGTTACCATCTACTGGATCCACTGGTCCTTTTGGTCTCTGGCAACCACAGTGAAACAAGTGAGTTTGGAATTTTTTTCACCCTACTCACTTTTGGTATTGTTCCTGTCTGGAACTTCACAACCTCCATATTAATTGAACTAAAAGACAAGTAGTGGACTGAAGTTTATTTTGCTTTATTTAACTGTATGTGATCAGTCAGTGTGGGTTCCCCACTGACTACGCTGTGTCATGTGGAAGTGTACAGGAGAACCCCAGTCCAGACCATCAATAAATAACTAGACAAAGAAAAAGAACGTGGAAGTTGAAGCAGAAACAGCATGAGCTGATGGTTACTAAGTTCATGTAAAAAATGCAATATTTGGCTGAATGGCCATCAGTTGCTATCAAATCAAATTTTAGCTCAGTGCCTGTTGGCCAGCTTCTTATAGTTAGTTGTTTGATGGCTAATGCCAATTAGCTGTGGCAGTCATCTTGAAATTAATTCAATCCAAACGTTAATCAGTTGTAGGTGTACAGTACATCCAATGATCATTTTGTGAAAGTTTCATCAAAATCCATCGAGTGGTTCATGAGTTACCTCAGTAACAGGCACACATATACAGGCAAAACATTATTGTCCACCTTTGCTTTTTGGCAGCTGGCGATAAAAATCACAGCAGATAACCTATGCAGTCGAAGCACTTACTTCATCACAATGTAGCAATTTGGCAGTGAAGCATTGACTGTCCTTGGTCCTGAGTGAGTGTATTCAGTGTAAAGTACTGGTTAAAAAAAACAAAACAGAAAACTAAAATGTAAAGGAGAAAAATTTCTGTTATTGGACACAGCTCCAAAATTTAAAGATTTGATTTATTGGAAACTGTCATATGAAACAGCAATCTGTTCAAGATAACATCTCTTTTAGAAAAAAAACCCAACAAATTATATCTTTCTGTTTGTTCTGACATTGAGATGGACTGATGATCAAATGTGTTTTACATTTTTTGGCTGTCAGGGCAGACTCCTGACACCCCAGCATACAGCTAAATAGGATTCAACAGGTACAGGAAAGAAGTGAGTGTTACTCTAACAGTTCTTTGAAACTTCTTATGTAACTGATAACTTTGTTGCTTTTAATAGTTTATTAATATTTCTCACATTAGACCTCTGGCTCTCACTAACTCTGAGGGAACAGTTATTCTCTCTGCAGTTCACCTCTCTATCTTGTCTCCAATTCTTTTGTCTTTTTCAGTCTCCTCCTCCTTCTCTTTTGTCTCTTTTTTTTACTTTGTTTTTTCTGCTGCAGGGCTTTTTGTGCTTTCTTCCTTTGTAGCGAAGGAAAGCACAAAAAGACAAATAACTTTTCAGGGCACAGGAAGTAGGTCATCCTCCTATCAAATATTTATTTCCCACACTGTGCCTAAGGCTGCAAAAGGACTCCTTCTTTAGTTACTATATACTGTTTTCCTTCTTTGCTCATTTGCACATATATGGCCACCAATGGTTCGACATTTTCAGAAAGTCGACTTGATTTTTTTTTTTTTTTTTCATTTGCAATTTTTTTGTTTTATTGAACAGTTACTGAAATAGCTTTTTACAACAGCTGTGCATCAACTTTATTTATCTGTTTTTGGTCTATTTTGCGGTGCATGTGGTAATGGCTGTCTCAAATTGGGAAAATGAAACTGAAAATACGGGTAAAATTGTCAGTACACTGTAGGAGTGTTAATCTGTTCCACAGATTCAATCTCCACATAGAAAGCTCAGGGTGGGATTGAATTTTTACATTTAAGATTTTTTTCTCTAGCATCTTTCATTCTGAAAAATATATCAAAAAGAAGCTCAGCTTTAATGCTTTTGTAAAATTAGTTTTGTTTATTATCTGCACAAATGTACAAAACTGTGATCTTATTAAAAAATAAAGTACAAAATGATGCATTCAGTTAATCTTCTAAGTAGCTCAACATATTTTTTACGACATTATTCAAAGATGAATCCAAAATCTTGCTGTTTATTCTAAGAAACTCATCTTTAGTCTGAATCTCGCCTTGAGTTACTGTAATTGTGCTGCATATAGTTTTGTTTGTAGTATATGTTTACACAAATATTTGCTGAGGTTACAGAAAATTAAAATATACTTCCATCATGACTGACTTGAGTTCATGTTAAAAAAAAAAAATGCAATGATTAGCAAATTTCATGAACCCCTATTGTATTCAGAATGAAACACAATAAACACATAAAATTAGAAAACTAATAAACTATCATTTTATTATATATATATATATATTTTTTATTATTTTTTTTTCTGTTTTTTTCTATATAACGCGTATATATATATATATATATATATGCGTTATTTGTGAATATCAGGCATTTGGACTTTACCATGGCTTCTAGTGACAACATCGGAGCAGTAAATGATACATGTAATGTGATATGTTTGGCTTATTATCCACTTGTTATCAACTTCTCATAATAAGTGGATAATAAGCCAAACATATCATATTACATGTATCACTTACCGCTCCAATGTTGTCACTAGAAGCCATGGTAAAGTCCAAATGCCTGATATTCACAAATAACGCAATGTCAATATTTTTTTTCTTTTCTTCAGTTTCTAACTTCTTCTTCTTGTTTTTTTCTGGTGGTTGGCAACAAACTTTTAGTAGCATTACCGCCACTTACTGGTCTGGAGTGTGCACACCAGTTTCTAAATGCAGCCAATCGCTAGTTTTGAAAGGTTTACCGACATTGGCTTAAACGTAACTCATGTCCCACGTGGGGAGCGTCCTTAAGATTGGCTGAAATAGGGAAACTATCTGATTGGTCTATCTGATCGTCCAATCAGATAGACCATTTCTTAAAAAAAGCCGGTGAGTTTTGAAATGTCAGAGGAGTCTTAAAACTCAGACGCAAATGCAGCGCAACTCATAGGCCAGAATGAGCTCGTAAGTGTGAATCTCATTCTGTGCATTTGTGGATTTGGTGCTGTGCATTTGTGAATCTTTTGAAATTGTGCAACTTAGTTTTTGCATTTGTGCATCTTAGTTTTTGCATTTGTGGATTTGGTGCTGTGCATTTGTGAATCTTTTGAAGTTGTGGATTTTAGTTTTTGCATTTGTGCATCTTATGAGACCGATCTGGCTCTATACTCGGGACGTTGTGGGTCCATGGGCCGAATACTTCAAAGACCTCCTTAATCCTACCGGCACGTCTTCCATTGGGGAGGCGGAGCCTGGGAGCTTTGGGTCGGGCCCTCCAATCTCTGGTGCTGAGGTCACCGAGGTGGTTAAAAAGCTCCTCGGTGGCAGGGCATCAGGGGTGGATGAGATTCGTCCGGAGTTCCTTAAGGCTCTGGATGTTGGTTAACGCGACTCTGCAATATTGCGTGGACATCGAGGGCAGTTCCTCTGGATTGGCAGACTGGGGTGGTGGTCCCCTTATTCAAAAAGGGGGACCGGAGGGTGTGTTCCAACTACAGAGGGATCACACTCTTAAGCCTCCCTGGTAAGGTCTATTCGGGGGTTCTGGAGAGGAGGGTCTGTCGAACCTCAGATTCAGGAAGAGCAGTGTGGTTTTCGTCCTGGTCGTGGAATACTGGACCAGCTCTATACCCTCAGTAGGGTCCTTGAGGGTGCATGGGAGTTCACCCAACCAGTCTACATGTGTTTTGTGGACTTGGAGAAGGCGTTCGACTGTGTCCCTTGGGGAATCCTGTGGGGGGTACTCCGGGAGTATGGGGTACTGGACCCTTTGATATGGGCTGTTAGGTCCCTGTATGACTGGTGTCAGAGCTTGGTCCGCATTGCCGACAGTAAGTTGGACTCATTTCCAGTGAGAGTTGGACTCCGCCGAGGTTACCTTTTGTCACCAATTCTGTTCATAACGTTTATGGACAGAATTTCTAGGCGCAGCCAAGGTGTTGAGGGCATCTATTTTGGTGACCTTAGGATTGCATCTCTGCTTTTGGCGGATGATGTGGTCCTATTGGCTTCATCAGGGCGTGATCTACAGCTTTCGCTGGAGCGGTTCGCAGCCGAGTGCGAAGCGGCTGGGATGAGGATCAGTGCCTCCAAATCCGAGGCCATGGTCTTGAGCCGGAAAAGGGTAGAGTGCCTTCTCCTCTGGGCCTCCTCCCGGTTGGACGTACCCGGAACACCTCACCAGAGAGGTGTCCAGGAGGCATCCTAACCAGATGTTCCAGCCACCTCAACTGGCTCCTCTCGACGTGGAGAAGCAGCGGCTCTACTCTGAGTCCCTCCCGGATGCCTGAGCTTCTCACCCTATCGCTAAGGGAGAGCCCAGATACCCTGCGGAGAAAACTCATTTCAGCCGCTTGTATTCGCGATCTCATTCTTTCGGTCACTACCCAAAGCTCGTGACCATAGATGAGGGTAGGAACGTAGATCGACTTTAAAAGGTGCTCAGGCCCCCGGGGAATCTTTTAGCCTGAACACCCTGCAGAGGAAGAGACAGAGGTAAGCCACGCCCACACAAAGCTTTCAAACATTTCAAACAGTCACAATACTTATTGTCTTTGAACAGGACACCACCAGTTCCAGCTGAGATGCCATTGCACAAAAACACACAATCAATAAACTACTTCAATCTGTTTGTACCTGTTTCTTTCATCATTCAACACACATCTCAAGTGTTCTCAGCCAAGTAATGAAGACCTTCATTACACCGCTTCACTGCAGACACTGCACCAATCCGCCTGTCAATCTCCCGCTCCATTTTTCCCTCATTCGTGAACAAGACCCCGAGATACTTAAACTCCTCCACTTGGGGCAGGACATCTTCCCTGACCCGGAGAAGGCACTCTACCCTTTCCTGGCTCAAGACCATGGCCTCGAATTTGGAGGCTGATAGAATGATAGAATATAGAATAGAAGCTGTCTACAGCAACATTTTCCACAGTGCCCTGACAGAACCCAAAGTTAAACTAGTTGCATATGCAAAAGGTGACCTACCTGTCATTGACTGCTGACAAGCTACAGCAGGAGTAGCAAATCAAAACAACAAAGTTCCAGTACCATTAGTAACATTAGTAATGTTTGGATGACCACTATTGCTTGTAGATCTTAATGTATGCATACAAATCTCATTGTACGCTTTTGTGAATACTTTTAAGACTCATTTGCCTCCATACAAACAAATGGTAATGACTTGTCTGCACCGAATGAACCATTTCAAATGAATCACTGAGTTACTTACTCTCTTCTTCATTGACCTGGTTTGCTCGTTTGAGCCAGAAGTTGTACTTCCTGACTCAAACGAATGAGTCAATATCAGTGTTGCATTGAAACAAGAAACCACAATTAGCTTGATATATTTATCAAATGTAGTTAGGATAGCAGCCTCACAATAGTGACATGTTGCTTAATTTCCTTCTTTGCAGTTAGGTATAGCAGTGGTAGGCGGTGCCTTTCACACTTAGGCCTTCAGTGATGTTCAACTTAGTCAAAAAATACCTTTCATTATGCTAGCATTTATAAGACCAGAATTGGAGAGTAGTTAGAAACACACAACTACACACTTGGCATTGCATCACCTCAGTTGTGTACAAAATGGGCTATTATCCGGCGCATTTTAAAAATCAGCAAACCCGCATCAGCAATCAAAACATATCTGGTATGCTACTGTCAAAACTAAATAAAATAGAATAAAATAAATAAAATGTTTGCACTCACTAAAACAGCTGTGTCCCCCAAAACACTTATTTCAACACAAAATTCATTCTGGGACAGGTTAGTTAGCTCGGGGTCGGCCGTCCTCCTCTAACGAGATCTAGCTTTTCTTAAAAAGTTCGTCTTGAAAATGGCCTTGCCAGTATATCAGCAACCAAATTAATGTGTTGCTCTCCTTCGGCCATTGTGGGTTACAAAAGTCTTTAACCGTTAACAGGCCCGGGTGTGACTCTGTTGATCTGCATAGCACTGCCGCGGCTCAAACTAGTAAGTATCCATATCTAATCACAAGACACGTAAAGGTCACGTTCAACGTGAGGCTAGCAAGAGGGCCTTACTGACACAACTCGTGATCTGATTGGCTATCGCAACTATCTATCAACTGTATTTGCCCATTCACTTACAGGCCCGGGCAGATTTCATACAGCCTGGCAACATAAGATAGCTGAATTCTGATTGGCTAAAAACTCTAACCTAAAAACAACAGCACTGGAAGGAGCATAATATGACATGAAGAGAATACGAATACTTTCAGATATCTAGGGAAAGTAATTTAAAAATTAAATTAACCTTTATCATAATTATGATCATGATTCTTGGTTATGTTAGGCCAGCAGAGAAGGCCTTGCTGGCCCTGACAGCCCACCACTGAGCTATAGCTAGTTAGCTGTAGCAATGATGAATCAGTGAGTTAATGAGATAATGGAGAAAAAGAACCATGACTCCCGATTCAGTAAAATGACTCACAAGTTTTAAACAATTTGTTTAGGACACACACATCACTAAATTACACAGGAATATCATTTTTGAGAAAGAGTTGTTGCCTTTTTATTTATACTCAGTGCTCTGTAACTGATGTCATAGCTGATAAAATACTAAGTATTGTTAATTATTTAATAGAGCATCACTTCAAAGTTGACTGGACTATTCCTATAAAAGAAAAATTGCAAAACCTCACATTTGACAATCGGGAACCATGACTGGTATTTTAGGACAATAACAAGTCAAATTTAAAACCAGCTATTGGAAGGGCGCTTTCTGTGTTCTTTTGTGCTGGTCCCAAGCCTGATGAAATATCAAGAAGGGCATCCAGCATAAAACTTGTGCCAAATCAAACATGCAGATCTACAACTGCTTTACTGGATAATTCGGGGCAGGGTTAACAACAAGTGCCTCTGGTGCAGTTAACCAGCAGGGTGCCAGTGGAAATTGGACTTGGAGGCAGATGAACCTCTGTGGCAATCCCTGATAAGGGAGAACCCGAAGGAACTCCCAACCTGTATAGCACACTGGTCAGAGTGCTCTTACTACCTGTGTTCTGTTTTAGTGCACAAAGGTTCCACTGGGCACGTTCAAGAAGAAAAAGTCATTTTAGAATTTTCAGAATTGTTGTCTTTAATTTACCGTTGATGAATATATCAATCAATCACCTAATTGTTCCATCAAGAACAGCAGACAGAGAAGAAATTAAATGTTTTATTTAAAGCATATCATGGAACTTCTGTTTCTTGTTGCTGCTGAAATGAGATGATGGAGTAAAAGTGTGCCCCATAGCAACCTTGTAATAAAAAGCTTTAATGGCTCCCATTGTGAGCTCCAGCTCCAAACATGACAGAAATGTGGTCTGAAGAAATGTTAAAGTAGAACCATTTGATATAAAATATTCTCTTCATTCCGACCTTTACTCCAGAGACATGAGCACACATTTCCCTCCTTTCTGTTGCTTTTTTCATATACACACAGACTGCTGTGAAAATGTCAGAGGACCCATCAGAAGCCCCTCCTGCTGTGGTGTGTGGTGGCTGGGCTCAGCAAGGCTCCCCATTACTGATTAATGGAACCACATCAGCTTATTCAATTAAGACTTAGTGCCAGCCCCATGCGGTTGTCTCCCCAGGCCTGTCTGAGCTGCATTTAGTGGTTTAAAAGAAGCACCGATACAGAAACTGAGGTGCACTGGAGGGTGGCCCACCATAAGTTACATTTCTGTTAACCTACTTTTTAATTTGTGACTCATATTTTACAATACTTTGACTTATCTTTGAATTTAAAAGGAGCTATTAGAATAAACGTTACCTTTACTTTTTAAGATGTTGAATTATTAAAATATTGCTCAAGCAGCAGGTTCACAATTCTTCCAGTGTTAAATTAAAACACTTAAAAAATATTCATTGATAAAATGGTAAGCATTTATTGGTTGTCTATTCTCCTAAAAATAGATCTAATGATTTGAACAATATGAGCACTTTACCAAAAATAAATAAATAAATACCAGACTGATCTTCAACTTGTTGGTGTAGATTCTGTCATCCAGAACATGGAAATCCAAAGACTTTTTGTTTGTAAGGTGACTGGACATTTTTCTTGTTTTAGGAAGACATTTAGTTCCTTATTCAAAGAGCTTTTTCAATTCAAGCTGAAAAAAAAAGTCAGAATTCTAAACTTTTAAACTGCAGTGAATTTCTACTTATATTTCTCACTTGCAAATCACTCTTCCTCCCCTCCCTTCTGAGGGATGTTAGGGTTTTTGTTGGTCTGATTCACATGATAGAGAGAATTAATAAATGAAAGTTAAAATAAAATCTGCTTTTTGTTACTTTAAAATTTAACCACAAGGCAACACAAAAATACATTGTATATAAGAAAGATAACCACACACACAAACCTGAAGTCAGTTTAGACTTTCTATTTAACTTAACATACATGTTTTCAAACTTGGGGGAGAAACTAGAGTACATAAAGACTCATTTGTGTGCAGAAAAAACATGCAAATTTTGCAAACTCCATGATGAAACAGAACTATATAAAAAATGTTATTGTCCATACAAAAATGAAATTTTGCATCAGTTACATTGTGATACAAGTTAATTATGTATTTAGTAAATAAAATAGGACCGAATATGCACCCCTGAGGGACACCCTTTTAAATAATCAACACACCAACACTTTGCATTCTGCCACTTAAATAGTTTCCAAAGCCTATAACAGTTCTTGAATACATTCAAAAATCCACCAACCTCAGAGACAAAGCAGAAGGGCTGTTAATTTTAACAACACTAAACATTATATTTTTATATTATTATCATTATCATCCTCATCATGTAAATTCAGTTAATAGAAGTGGACTGGACCCTTTAGAGAGAGGAGTTGATGGGAATACCCGAAGTAAAACCAGTACTGTTTTATATCCTTGCACAGACACTTAGTTGCTCATGTGAAACTCCATAACCATGTCCAGCCTGTAGATGTCCATCAAGTACAGTTATTACCTCTGGTCTTCAACAGTCAAATCCAGGACAACATCACTGCTGCTGCTGGAGATTCCACTGCAGTCAAAAAACTCCAAGATGAGTTTTACATTTTTGAGGCATCATGTTTAGGAGACTTTGTTTTCTGTAAAAGCGGGACGTGATCTGATGAGGAGGCTGAAACATAAGCCTGAGATCCATGTTTATCTGTGTGCCTGTTTAACTTAGATTGCTTTAGTTCAGTTTGTGCTTTGAATCTAAAGAATAACAAAACTAAGACACCAAAAAAAGGAAAGAGAGAGAAATAAAAGTTAATATCAATTAAAAATTACTGTGAATTTTAATGATTTTTAGCATCTACTACAAAAAGCTAAAAATGTTTTGTCTGCGTGTGTCTCTGTGCACATGTTTGCCTATCTGTTAGCAAAGTATGTTATTAACCACTGGACAGATTTTAACAAAATTCTCAAAGTAATCCTGGGTATATCTCTACGACTCATTAACTTTTGGTATCAATCCAATTCTGCCACAGTCATCTACAAGACACAAAAATGGCTGTAATTGCAGTTTTTGAAAATATTGGTGTGGTAGTAGCTGAAGGTCATTCACAAATTATAGTTCAAGAATTAACTGATCATTTGAAATTTGTTTTTAAAACTTTGCCTCTAATTATTGCTGTTAACTTTGACTGACGGTGAGAAAATTTGACTGAGAAAATTTTTAGGTGTACTTCAATGATTCTAAGGATTAACTCTTTGAGTCAACCCAATTTATGATGGCCACCACATGGCCAACTGATCTTACTAAACACAACTAGAAGCACTCAGAGATCACAAAGCGCTGACAAGGCCATAGAGATACATTAAAAATTGTAGGATCCAGATTGTGATCTGGATCACCACCAAAATTAAACACTTGTCTTTTTTGTGACAACCCTCACATTTCATCACAACCTGTAAATGGTTTGCACTTATCTGGTTATGGTTTGCGCTTTATCTGGTCCAAGGACCCCAAAGCGCTTTACACTACAATCATTCACCCACTGATGGAGGTAAGCTACATTGTAGCCACAGCTGGGGCGGGCTGACAGAAGTGAGGCTGCCATCACACCGGCGCCACCGAGCCCTCTGACCACCACCAGTAGGCAAGGCGGGTGAAGTGTCTTGTCCAACGGCTGAGACAGTTGGAGCGGGGGCTCGAACCAGCAACCCCCTACCTTCTGAGCCACTGCCGCCCTTAGTTTTTAGACATTAGTTTTAAGATAATCTTGCTAACAGACAAATAAACCAACACAACCGAAAACATAACCTCCTTGATGGATGATAAAACAGCTAAAAATCTATCAGATTTACAGCTATTGTAGTAAAATTTGGTGTGGTAGTGGCTGAGTCATCCCCAACTTGTACTCTGAGCTTTACACATTACACAACATCTTCCTTAAAATGTTGGTATTAACTGTTGGTGTCAAACTTATTTGCCTGTTAGCAAAACATCTCATGAACTACAGAACAGAAACTCTCAGAAAGTAATCACTGGATGTACATCTTATCTACAACTGATTACCTTTACAAATCAATCCATTTCAAACTAGCTGCCACAGCTAATCAACCTTAGTCTACTCAAATTTGGCTTTTACCCAGTCAATTTTATTGTGTTTTAGCTAAAATTGAATGTGGTAGTCATCTGCAACACATACTCAGAGCACTAACAGATCTGGCAAAATCTTGCAGTATCACATGACATCATTGACAGTGTAATTTGCAAGGTTTGATCCAAACAGCTACAACTCCATCCCGTCTCATTATAAGATGATCTTAGTTTGAAAGTTTGGCAAAAAAAAAAGTGGTGGCCGATATGCATTCATTCAAGGAATGCTAGGGCTTTACACACACACATCAAGTGTCTTCAAGTGGTGGGTGTTCTTCTGGGTTTTCAGCGGCGATGTGAATAATCCAAGAAATGACTTTACAGACAAAAGTTAATCTTGAACATTGAGCGTTTATTCAAGATAACAGAGTCTGTGCCGAATCGAGACTTCTGGCCCAGTCAGTGAAATCCCCCGTTTCTCTGGGGCTGCTTCTTTTTATAAACATTTACCGCACCCAGTTGTAGAATAAAACACACACACATCCCACTGGGACGGACCTTAACAGTATGAATTCAAGTACATTCAATTCCTTTTATGGTAATAAACTGGGATCTTCAGACATGCAACAAATAACACCTCCATATATGTATTCACTGCAGTAGCTTCTGACAATCGTGAGCGTAGGAGCTCACAATCCACTTCCCAAGAAGGGATTGTACCTGAAGACAATATCTCAAAATGGGAATCTACACCAGCATCTTAAAATGGGAACTCAGGCCCCATCGCCTGACGGCACAGATGTAGCCCAGTTACCTCACACACACACACTTACATATATAATTAAACTGGTCTTAGCAAAGGCTTTTCAGTGATATTTGATGATCAGTAGCACAGAATTTTTTTTCATGATAGTTCCAGAAACAAGACTCACATTACACCCCAACACCTTCCTCCATACATAATGTGTCTGCCTGAATTTCTCTTTCATGCTTTAGTATTAGAAGATGTGAGGATGGCACAGAAAACAGCTTCACAGTGGACTGCAGCTGTCATCAGACTGGAACGCATCCAGACAATTGACAGCATTTATTAAGACTCTAACTCTGACTGGATGTCACACTCCTCCACAGTCTGTCCATGACACAAAGAAAAGTTTTTTTTTCTTTTCACTTTCAAAAAACTAAATAATAAAAAATCAATTTCAACTTAAATTGACACCAAAGAAATTTAAGGTCAAATCTAATAGAAAGTGATTGAAACACCACTTTATCGAAGAATAATAAAAAATATATATATTTTACTCATACTCTCTCCATTTTTCTGTTACAGAAACTCCTCCCAGGTCACCTTGGAAGTTTTGATTTCTTTTAGCAACTGCCTGAAATATTCAACTTGCCTCTGGCGCTTTTATCCCTTCTCCCCTTTCTCTTTTTGTCTTTCACTCAACTCCCAACCTCTTTTCCAATTCTTTTCTCCTCCTACTTTTTTGTCTCTGTTCTTTACCCATTTTTTCTGAATTTGTCCCTCCCTGCCCTCCTTCCTCTTTGTCCTCTCCATCTATTCTAGCTAACTGTATTTTAGAGGAGCAGCAGCCACAGGATGTGTGTGTGTGTGTGGGTGTGTGTGCTGGGAGCAGAGTGAGTGAGTATTTTGAGCAGCTGGCCTCAGGAGGTTCTGCAGTGGATCCAATGAGCACCTGGAGACCACTAACCATGATCATACTTATAAAATAGCATCTGCTCTGAAGCAAAAACACCAAAAGACAAGAGGAACAGGAGAAATGGTGTGTGTGTGTCTGTGTGTGTCTGTGTGTGTCTGGTGTGCGGGGTGGGGGTCTGTGTGAATGGGTGTAAAGACACAAAAGAGAAAAAATAATAAATCAGATCTTAGGAGTGTTGATGGAAAGCTTAAGAAAAAAGGTGTGTTTAAAAAGATACAAGAAGATGAAGAGAGATGGTTAAAACAAAAAAGCAATGAACCAGAAAGAAAAAAAAAACATTTGCGAGACTGATAAAGCAAAGATCATAAAGAATCTAAGTATTAAAGAGAATTCAAAACAAACAAGCAGGATAAACAAGATCTAGATATAGAAATAAAAAAGAAGACAAATCAATGAGATTTTTGGCAAAATAAGAGAAAGCAAATACAGAAAACAAACAAAAAAGAATTCAAAGGAAATCTGATGAAAGAGAAAGAATAAAGTAGAATACTGAAAACTAGAACAATAAATGAATAAAGAATAAGAAGAATAAAAAATAAAAAATGAATTAATCCTAATTTAGATGAAGACTGAAAAAACAACAACCCTGTAAACATTTTGAAGTTAGACTCGTAAAAGTTTTATGTATATCTTTAGAGTCACCAAACCAAAAAACAAGTTATGTGATTCCACTGTGTTTGTACTTTTGCTGTTAGCATGAATGTTTCTGACTTTTCTACTCAAACCAGATTTCGGTCTCTAAAATGTTTATGAGTAAAGTTTAAACTTATGAGACAGAAAGGCAACAGTTTTTATTTTCAGTCAGTAGTATTTTTTTGTTGCTAATGAACTTGCAATCTTTACATCAAAAAGCTCTATGTTAAATTATTGTTAGATAATCTTCCTTTAGTAGTTTTTTGTGATGTTGTGTGATTCCTGTTAAAAACAGAAAGTTTACCCCTTAATCATCAAAAATATAAAATAAATGTCATGGGCTTTACAAACCATCAGGAAGACAAACTAGACCACTTGATTGTTTAGTCCCCAAAGAATAATGCACATTGGAGGTCCAAATGAAAGCAATTATCATAAGAGAAAGTTGTGAGCCAGATGATAAATGGTTTAGTGAGAGCCTTAAACTGGCTTTGCTGTGGCCCTCCGTGGAGCGCTGAGAAGAAGATAAAACCTGACTATCTAAAGGAAGTATACAGTACATTCTGAAAGTATTCACAGTACTTCACATTTTTCCACATTTTGTTATGTCACAGTCTTATTCCTAAATTGATTCAATTCACTTTTTCCTTTAAACTTCTACACCCAATACCGCAACCATAAAAACAAAGTTGTTGGAATTTTTGCTAGTTCTTTGACAATAATAACCAACAATAGAACATGTATATAAGTATTCACAGCCTGTGCCATGACATTGCTTCCACTGATTATCCTTCAGATGTTTCCATAACTTATTGGAGTCCACATAAGGTAAATTAAGTAGATCAAACATACTTTGGAAAGGTACACATCTGTCTACATAAAGTTCCAACAGATGACAGTCCCTGAGTTATGCTTCTATAAAGTTAGACTGCTTGAGGACAAAATTACCTCACTCTGTGTTTACTTTCTCTACTGTAATGACTTCTATCTTCACGTTGGCACAGCCTGTAAATACTCAACGTCAAGCCAACTTCACCTGTAAATACTCACCGTTGGATTTCTCCGTCGCCTCTCACCTCCACCTCACTGTAAGAAAGCAATTCCTACTCCACCTGAGTCTCGTCACTCTCAGCATAATCAGATACTCGCCTGTTGCCTTCCTTTCCAGATCCATTCCCGTTTACCTGCCTGGCACTATAAATAAACTCACTTACCTTTATTCAGTCTCCTGTGTCTGTCACCCGGCTGCTTGCTCTTGACTATTTTGGTAAAACCTGGCATTAACATTTGTTTTTCTTTGTCTTTCTTCCAATAGAAACTACACCTGAACCCATCATTCTATGTTTGCCTGTCTCTTTCCTGTCCTCTCAAACCCCAGCTGGTCAAAGCTGATGGCTGCCCATCCTGAGCTTGGTTCTGGTTCTGTTGGAGGTTTCTTCCTGTTAAAAGGGAGTTTTTCCGTTCCACTGTTGTCAATGTGCTGCTCAGGATGGGAGACTGTGACAAAGTGCAGATTCAGTGCAATCTGCACTTTGCTTCCTTAGAGACATAACTTTTATATACAGTATGTGAGTGTTTTTGTTCAGTGTCCTGAGGCAAATTTTGTTGTGACCTGGCGCTATATAATTGAACTGAAATTGACAGTGCATGTCAGAACACAAACTGAGCCATGAAGTCTAACGAATTGTCTATAGACCTCTGAGATAGGATTGTGTTAAGGCACAGATCTGGGAAAGTGAAATATTTTCTGCAGCATTGATATGGTTCCAGTGTGTACAGTGGCCTACATTAACTGTAAACAGAAGTTTGGAACCACCAGGAGTCTTCCTAGAGCTGGTAGTCCAGCCAGACTGAGCAATCAAGGCAGAAGGGCCTTAGTCAGCGAGGTGTTCCAGTGCTCACTCTGACAGAACTCCAGCACTGTTCTTTGGAGAGAGGAGAACCTTTCATTCACCATTATATTAGAAATGGGTGATAGCCATCTCTTTGAATAAGTCACCGTGATGACAAGAGTCTGCTGGACAATGTTTCTGGTTCAACCAACCCAATTCCTCAGTGTAAAACCCCGAGACATAACTCAGGGTTGTGCAGAGTGAGGGTCTCTCTTCTGTTTTTGGTGAGTTGTATGTCTCCATTCAGCTGAATGTAATGTTTGAATAAATGTATGATTTGTAATTACACCTCTGTTCTGGACTTGTTTTGTGTGTCCGTATTTCCTGCAACATCCAGGGAACGGTGAGAAACTCAAGGTAGTGTGGTGATATTCCTCAGAAGGGAGAAAATGCTGCATACCGTTTCTCAACAATCTGGTGACTCTTGGGTCTTCTCTGAAGTCATACATGAACTCATAAAATCATCATTTCATCTGCAAAAACAGAAAAAAGTGCAGAAGAGTTCCCCTTTTCTGCACTTTTTTTCTGTTGTCGCAAAAGAAATGATGAGAAGATGAAAGGAAAGCTGATAAAAAACTGAAAGTGCAAAACTTAACAATGCAGAAAAAAATCTGGACAAAAATAAACAAAATACATTTGTTCAAAGATAGAAAACAGGTTGGCTGAGAAGGGGAGGATGTGATTTGACAAATGGAGAGAGGAAATACAAGGAATGAGGACTAATACTGCAAGGGCATCAAAGAGGAGATAGGAAAACAAAACTGAAGAGAAGTGGATGAAGAGCAGAGAGAAAATGAAATCTAATGTAAGAAGAGTCGAGAGGGTGGACTGACAAGACTGGAGAACAGGAGAGAAAACAAAGACAGAAGGAAGAGAAAGAGGAGAGGAAATAGGAGGTCAAGAGGCACTGAGAAGTGAAGAAACAAAAGAAGAAGAACTAAAAAAATAAACGACAAGATGTAAAAATGGAGGAGGGGAACCAAAATAAGAAAAGGGAAACAGAGGAAAACAGAAGGAGAGGGGGAAGGGACACATTCAGGCGAGGAAGTGAGATGTGATCTGTGTAGGAGTAAAGGAAGAGAAGAGGAAAAAAGCGTTGAGACGAAGGAATCAACTGGAAATGAAGGAGGAACAAAAGAAAGGGGGATGGAAAACAGGAGAAACAAGGAGCAAAAAGACAAAACAAGAGGGAAAAAAATAAAAGGAAATAAAACAAGGAGAGGCTGCAAAGCCAACGTGGAGGTGGTATGGGAGCATTATAGAGGAAACAACAGGTGATGGTAGGAAAGGGGCCATATTGGTTTTGACTCTTGAACTAATATTCACTGACTGTTTTCTCACTGTGAATATAACTCTGTCCAATGTTATGCTTCTTCTTGCTGTCAAACTCTAAGGGTAAACATGGGGTAAACATGACAATAAACACACAAGCTACCATCTGGGTATTTCCAGACTCACTTATTTTCTTCCCAGAAAAGTAGCTTGCTTTATTTATTTATTTAGAAATCAGCAGCCAATTCTCATGCTAAATGAATTAAAACTTTCTGACTTTTTAAAACAAAAATTATGTGGTTAGTGACATTTGTTTATAGTGTGGCTCCTTTGGACTTTTTCCTAGCACTTAAAAAAAGAGCAGTCCTGACCCATGTTGACTTGTAAATTTACAGTTCGATATAAAATTTAGCATTTCTGCGTAAAATGTTAGAAAAACAAACAAACTTTAAATCAGCAACTACATATGTGTTTATTACAAAATAGTTTATTAGATGTTTTCTGGTTTTGAGTCAACACAGCACAGGAACAGCCTGTCAGAGTTATTAATAATCTTAAGATTAGCTTAGGTAGCCATAAAATTTCCACTGTACTTCAGGGTCTTGAGTACTGTTTTGGTTTGATAGATCCCACTCTTAGCTGGTTCTCCTCGTACCTTATTGGAAGAACTTTTCTGTTCATAATCATGAAAAACAAAGTCGGGATTGCACATCGAGTTCTACAAGGGTCGATTCTTCGTCCTCTTTTATTTAATCTGTACATGTTCCCACTTGGTTCTGTCATTAGACAGTAGTCCATGTATCCATGTATATATTTATTTCTCATATTCACCTTTACTTTGTAAATAATCATATCCAGTGTTTCAATGATGTCAAAGCTTGACTGTCAAGGAACTTCTTAAAGTTAAACGAGGACCAAAGAAAAAATATTTTTGTTGGTCCCAAGTCTCTTAAAAAGCAAATCTATCCCTTGTGGACTCCTCTACCTGTCAAACCCTATGAGAATGTCAGAGACCTACGTAGGTGTGACTATGGATTCAAATTTGTATTTTCAAAAACACCTGTTTCTAGCTCAAAGTGATTTAGTGAAACTGGTTCATGCTTTTTTTTAATCAACTGGACTACTGTAATGCACAGGATTAAAAAAATCAAATACAACAAAAACTTCAGGTTATTCAGAATTCTGCAGCCAGATTACTAACCAAAACTAGTAGGTATGAACATATCACAGCTGTTCTAAAATCTCTTTGCTGGCTTCCAATGAAACATAGAATCAGTTTTAAAATCCTTCTTGTTTTAAGGCTTCTGATGACCTAACTCCCTCCTGTGTTTGTTGAGATGCTCACTGAATCCAAGTCCATTTAGACCCTAAAGGTTATCAAGTTAAAGTCTTCTTGTCAAACCAACAATAAATTAAAAATCCAATCATGATGCTTACAATCATACTGGACCAGTTCTCTGAAACTCCAGACCATCACAACACGGTCTGGTTGACTGAAAAAAGTCTTTACTCCAAGATTTTATCTAAGCTTACAATGTTTATTTAGTGCATGCATTTTACAGTTGTTTGTTTTATTTCTATTTATTTATTTATTTTTGCAGTTCTATATTTTTAAGTGTTCTTACATATTGTAAACTTATACTGTACTGACGTGTAGCCCAGTCTTTGCCTTTTTATGTATTTTTAACTTTGAAGTACATTGAGCTTATGATTGCCACATTAAAGGTGCTAAACAAATAAAGTTGACTTGACTTCCTCCCTTTGTTAGAAATCAGCTCTTTGTTTCTATATGAAGAGAGGAGAAATAGGAGGAGAGGGGACAAACAAACAAAAAACAGCAAGATAATACACAAGGAGACCGGACCAAAGCAGAAGAAAGAAACAAAGAGGAAGTAAGAAACAAAATAAATTTATAGGAAAGTGGAAAAATAAAACAGACGATAAGGCGCACAAAAAGAAAAAAGAAAAAAAAGAACAATAAAAAAACACAATGACGGAACAATACAGGTAAAAAAAAAAGTACAAAGAAATGCGGAAAAAAATGTGAAGAAAAAGAGAAACCTGAAAGAGAGAAAAGAACGGCACCAAAGAAAGACAGGACAGATCAACAGGTGAGCAGAAGATGTGTGTGGGTCAGAGAGAAAAGGAGGAAAAAAGGTAGGATGCATGAAAGGAGAGGAGGAGTGCAACAACTGGAGAGAGAGGGATACAACAGAGAGGAGAGGAGGTAAAGAGGAAGATGTCCAACCTGCAGGTAATCGTTTTAAATGATCACCTTACTGCCCCCTACTGCTGTCAGCCAGGACAACATGTTTGATTCCTCAATTGTTCTGATTATCACTTAATACCAGAAATCCCCAAATGATCAGAAATTCTCAACTAATCGATACAAAACACTCACAAACTGATGTTTCGAGATATTTTCTGTTTAGATTTTTTCCTCTTTTAAATCATGGCAGGTGTCCAACAGGTAAAACATAAATTTAATTGTTTTAAATCTGAAGAATTAATCACTGCTTTACTGTTAAAAAAACAGCTTTAGAAATTCTCCCACATCTTGTGTAGATCAGCAGCATTTTTTTTAAATGAAAGCATTCTTTAACCATGTCTTTTCAGACATACCTTTTCTTAAAATACAAGACAATTTGAAACCATTTATTGAACAGTGAATAAAGGCAGGCTTGTTCACTTGTTAACCATTTAATCACATCAACTTTTCAAACATTTACTGCTCATTCATTTTTTCTGTATTTGATGTGTTCAGTGTTTGTGTCTATCTAAAACAAATGCAAAAACGTATCAATAATAAAATATAAAAAATCTCAAATATAAATAATAAATTTGCAAAAGGAACAAAAATGATGCAATGCCACTCTCCCCTCTCTGGTCATTAATCAGGTTTCATTTTGTTTTGTACTTTTGATTAAAAAAATAAAAATACCTTCCAAACCTTTGACCAAAGCTAATGTTTGAATGATTTTCAGATGAATATTCCATGTCAGCTGAAGTATTACATGCCACATATATCAGGAGACAGGTCTGTGGAGTTGGTACATCATGCTTCAGTGCCAAATAACCTGCAATAGTACAACTGTTATTAGACTAACTGGAAAGTTTAAAATAATATTTTGCCCATTTTTGAAGTGTAAAAGTCACAAATAATAATATTTTACAAAGTGTACATAGCTGTTTGACTAACCTGAGTTTGGAAAAATGAAGTGTAAGAGCAACAGGACTGACGTGCTAATAGCTAGTAGATTGCTGCCATCTTTAAAAAGCGTTGAACTCCAAAACATTATAATGGTTGGACTGACCATCTGCCTGTCTGTATGAAGCACTGGCTCTACTCTGAGCTCCCCCAGGATTACATTTCTTCAGTCATGATCCACTCCTTCTGACCAGGGGTGAGGGTGAGAAAATGAAGCACTTTGCCTTTCTGCTGAACTACTTCCTTCATCTCAATAGACTGAACCAACACCCTTATTACTAATCCGCTTCATATTCGACTCTGAACCACCCAAGTGCATGCAAACAATAGTTTTTTATGCCATAATTTTCTCATTGCAATATACATGGATTTCTGTGGTTATTATTAAGCACAAATTGTAGCAGCAGCAGTGAGCTGTAGCACTGCCTGGCCCAACCTTGACAGAGACAAACAGACTGACTCCTGATGCTTCACTCATGTGCTGATAAGTTTAAAAGTTTAAAACTTCTTTTACACCATTTCTTTCATCTCAGCAGCACCCGTGAGTTTTCAGTCCCTGCAGAACCCTGAGGGCTAAATTCGGGAGGTGTGTGGTTTCTATTAACGGGATGTGTGAGCATACATTAAGAGGTGAGGAAGACAGCTTGATTTTTTTTTTTAATTTAAGGCTTACTGGACTCATTGTAAAGCAACACTCATGTTAAAGTGTTTTCACCTGTGATTAAATGTATGCACTGTCGGTGCAGTATGGATGGGTGTATTATTGGTAACAGTTATTAGCCCCTTTCGCTATTAAAACTGCCTCCATCAACCAATTTCACTTTTATAAAAAATGCCTTTCCTCTGCTTTTCAAAGTTCTCCTACAGAATAACACATCTCCTGGACAAAAGCAGATGATGTATTTCTCTCTACATTTCTGATTGCAGCAGATCGTCAGTGTGAGGAGATGCAGAGGCTTTATTGGAACTGGGGGGTTGGGATGCTGCTGCCGTGAATTTATCCTCCTTTAAAGACCCTGAAAGACAGAGGAGAGAGAGGGGGAAGGGGTAAAGATGAAGGAAGGTGGAGGTGGGGGTGATGGAAATATGCAGCAGCTTTCACCGGAGAGCCAGCTGGACGGGTGTGTGTTGGGGGAGGAGAGTCAAAGCCAATGGCAGGTATATATTATGTTTTATGGTTACGGAGGGACGCATAAATCACTGTTTCATTAAACCCCCCCACCTCCTCTTCCTCCTCCCAGTGGGACCTCCCTCTTTCTCTCTCTCTCGTCTCCAGCCATTCTTCGTTCGGCTCACACAATCTTAAAACACAGCCTCCATCGCTCCCCTTTACCTCTTTCACTGTCCTCCTTACCTCACTCTCTCTGGTTCTGTCTCCATGAGCTGCAATCACATGGACACAATGAGGTCAAAGGTCACAGCAACAAGACAACCACAGAGAGTTCAGAGGTTAAACAGAAATGAAAGCAATGAAGGATAAACAGCTCTTTATTTAAATAAATATGAAACAGAAGCAGTGCTGCTCATCTTCCCGTCAGGTGAAACAACACAGTCAAACATGAGCAGATTTCTGCTCCCCTCATGTGGTTAGAATCCCCCCCAAAATGGCGTTTTGTTCTTTAAAACACATTTTTCTTTCTAATACAACCTACAGATGACACACTGACATCTTTTCCAACATACAAAAATACTATGAGCAAATCAAACACATCATAAACACATAGTACAATCTGTTAGAGTGTTATCGTGTGCAGCAGGACTGCAGGAATGTTAATAACGATTGTAACAAAACTACATTAGTTTCATTTAAATTTGTGACACAACTCTGTCTTTATAAAGTCAGAAATAAAAACATGTTAAACCTTCATATTACAGATCTTTTGTTTTAGCTTGACATCCATATAAATAGCCTGATGTTATATACTGTATATGTAAACTACAATTTTAATGCCTTCACTGCTTCTCTGACGAACCACAGAGGAAATGTTTGATCTGAGTGAGTAGATTTTATTTTATTTTTTTGTGAATCTCATTATGATGAGCGGCATCTTGTTTCTCAAAGGGTTTTATATTTCTACATTTGTGAGGATCTTCATGAACCATCAGGCCTCTGATTTCCAAACCTCCGTCTGTCTATGTAATGACTGAGCTCCATACTTAGGTATTCTTCCCACTACAATTAACATATCAGCAAAACTGAATGACTCTCACTGTTCTTAATTTGAGGAATATAAACATTTTGTTTTAGCCCTACATTTTTAAATGTGTTAAATATTTTGCAGAATGGATTTTTGCTTATTTCTAATTCACACATACAAATAATTTGGCAACAGTTCCACAAACAATGCTGCTGTGTGTAAAAAGAGGTGTCAAGTCTTGTGTATCATTCTGAACACCCATCAGTACACTTTATTTTCTAGAGAACAAGAAAAAATCACTTGGCAGAGAATTTGTTTTGAGCCTACATCAAGTTACATTACTGTTGGGAGGTAATTAAAAGTAAAAATACTGTATATTTGCTGGTTATCATCTGTTCAGTGTGTTGATGACAGTAAATCTTTGGAACATTTTGTTTAAAGTACAACCTTTAACAGTTTTGAATTACTATAACCTATATAAAAAAGATCATTGTTTAAAAAGAATTCTGTTTACGTTTTAAATTTGTCCACTCAAACAACCTGAACACACAGTCATCAGCAGCAGGCGTGTCCTCTTTATGCTCAGTTTTAAATTGTTGCCAACAAACAAGTCATTGTTGTTATAGTGCTCTAAACACATTGATGGTTCTAAAACCCTAACAAAAACTACACAGAACCCAAAACCAAAGTTCTAAGAGGACAGTTCAGATCTTCTGAAATGGGGCTCTTTGTAAAGGTTTATGAATAATTAACATCTTACTTGTTGTGGACCTCAGTTTAGAAAAATAGAATTTAATTCAGAAATGTATAATGAGCTAATAACTAGTCTGAACCAAATTCAAGGTGGATTGCTACCATCTTCAAACAGCTCTAATCTCCAGAGTCATTAAGTGGTTATGTTATTCACATAGAATACTGCATTCAAATAGCTGCAGCTGGCTGTGGCAATTCTGGTGCAGCCAGAGCCACACTTCCTGAAAGAATATCATAAATGTTCTGCCAAAAATAGCCATGTTCTGCAAAATGTTGTGTAAAGGTTTTAATATTTTGGGTTTGCGTGAACCCCCAGGATACACCAGGAGTGCTGCAGCTAGTTGCTGCTACATGTCTTGGGCTTGCAAATAATCATGGAATTTAAAGAACAGCAGTGTAAAGGTCAATTAAATATCAACATAACCTGCTCTGAAAATTTGGGGATTGGAGAGGTTTTAGGATGGCAGCAATCCATTTTCGTCTTAACCTCATTCAGACTAGCCATTAGTTTATCAATTCTGTTAAAATTAAACTTTGTTTCTTCAAACTGAGGTCATTCAAAGAGACATCTACAATAGGTAAGTTACTCAAAGCCTTTCCATAGAAATTCATGCTTAAATGTCCAAAATCCTTTTGATTATTATTAAACAACTCAGACAATACAACCAGATGAAACATTTTCCTATTTAAAAAGTCAATAAAATCAGAAGACTAGAACAAACACTTGTGCTGTAATGCCCCCTCTGATAGTAAAATGGGAGTGGGTACACCAGAGGTACAGTGTCGGTATAGTGTCACAACCTCCCTGCAGCATGTCAGTCACTTCTGTCATCTTTAGCCTTCAGGATGTGTTCAGGTCACCTGAGAGAAACTGACCTTCAGAGCCTGCATTGATTCATTAATATAAAATGAGCTGTTGGTCAGCTGACCGCAGCAGATGGTCCCACAACTTTCCAGCAGCAGGTGATGCTGATAATTACCTACAACTGTTTCCCTCCTTAAACTGCCATCAACAATGGGATCACTGCCATCTTTCTAATTATTAAGAAAGACATGTTTGTTGGTGGCCATCTTGAAATGGAATCAATCCAAAAGGTTATCACTTTTAGATGTACATCCAATTATTACACTCTGCAAGTTTCATTAAAATCCATCCAGTGGGTCATGACATGATATATTTTGGCTAACAGTCAGATAGGGTTGACTCAAAAAACTGTTAAAATCTATTGATCTCATCTTATCAGTCAGTGCTTGAAGTAACTTTATCTTCACATTGTAGCCATTTGTTGCTCTATTATACATTGAACCTTTAAAAGTGTAGGAAATTATTAAAGGTAAAACAGGACTTGGGCAGAAGACTGCAAGATGGAAGTGACTATAAAAAACAGTTTGCCCACAGCATGTTCTGTGCATCTGAATTTATGCTCATTTCACAAAATATTGCAAAACAGAAGCCAGGTATCAAATTTCAGTAGTTCATTGTCATATACAGACACAGACAAATTTGTTTATACCCTTTCGGTAAAGTAAGAAAAACCCATAACATTTGGCTATATGACCATCTCCAAGCAGCTGGATGTTCCTCTGACTACAGCTGCTCAGATTATTCAGAAGGTTAAGATCCACAGGACTGGAGACAACCTACCTGGACGTGATCACAATAGGAAACCTAATGACAAATTAAAGAGATAGATAATACGAATGGGATTCAAAGAGCTTAGAACAACTTCCAAGAAAATTAAAGGTGAATGCCAAGGTCAAGGTTCATCAGTGTCACATCAGACCATCAGTCTATGTTTGAGCAAAAGTAGATTTAATGGAAGATGACTGAGGAGGACACTCATAAAAAAGCAAGACTGGAATTTGCCAAAATGCATATTGAGAAGCTTCTAGAAAAATGTCCTTTGGCCACTTAAGACAAAACCTGAAGCTCTTTGTTAACAAGTCCCATCAGCTCTAAATTCACAGAGCCAAAAATAAAATACACAAAGAAAAGAACCCTGTGCCTACAGTGAAACATGGAGGAGGCTCGGATCGGTTCTGGGGCTGATTTGCTGCATCTGATACAGGGTGTCTTGAATCTGTTCAGGGTTCATGAAATCTCAAGACTATCAAGACATTCTGGAGCTGCTCAGTGTTGGAAAGCTTGGTCTCAGTCTCAGGTCATGGGTCCTCCAACAGGATAATCATCCAAAACACACAGCTAAAAACACCAAGAATGGCTCAGAACCAAACATGGGATCATTCTGAAGTGTCCTTCTTAGCCCTGAGCTAAATCCTGTTGAACATCAGTGGAAAGAGCTGAAACATCTGGAGAAGGAACCCTTCAAACCTAAGACCGATGGAGCAGTTTGTTCAGGAGACAAAACACTTATGGACAGGTGTAGAAGTCTCAGAGAGTTTTACAGAAATCACCTGATCTCAAAAGATTGATTGGGAAAGGTGACTGACTCAAAAGGTTGGGAAACCACCTTTATGTCAAGATCAGTTTCATCAGATTTTTTGTTTGTTTTTATTAATTCTGGTGAACCAAAATTCAAAAGCAATGACTGGTTTTCATTAGTTTATTTTTAGTATTTTTATTCTTGTTATTACTTTTGTCAGTTTTAAGTTATTTCAGAGAACGTTTAAGGTTTTTCTTATTTTTTCAGCAAAAGGGTATAAACAGATTTGTTCATGTCTGTAAACTCAACTGAACCCTTTAAAGAAGAAAAACAAAGTGGACAGTTGAAGCTAACATCCATGCAAACACAGCTGAAATATCAAGAGCCAACAGCAGCAGCCAGGCTTGCAGGAAACAAAGATTCAAATCAAAATTTCACATCTTTTATATCGTTGATACAATGAAAGTATTTTTTTTATCAACTTTAAATTTAACATTTCAAAATTAGCTGAATAAATTTCAGAACTTGAACTGTCAGACATGGGTTGAAGTTAGTTAGGGTGCAAGTTCGCCTGTAACTGGGGAGGAAGAGGAGGAGGAAGATGAGGTTGACTTGTTGGTTTTATGTTTCAAGAGGGATGTTATAAAACAATCTGTACACAAACACACACAAAACAAACACCTAAAATGTATGTTTCTCTGTGGGAGTATTCCTACAGTGTGTGGATCTCTGTAGTTTGGTTTGTACTGGATTTCAATATGTGCATATGGGCATGTGTGCACCATAACTTCCACAGCACTACACACACTCCTTGCAGCCACATTCCACAGGCTTCTCCACGTCTTGTGTGAATGAGGTCCCGTTGGTGCATTCGAAGGTAAGCCGTCGCCGTCGGATCCTCAGAGGAGCACAGCAGGAGCCAGTTCCAACTCCCCGCTCTGTGTCTGTTTGGCATCGGCCCTGACACTCGACCCAGGAGAAAGGTTTGGACGTCTGACAGAGGACAGTGCCGTGCTGCAGCAGGTGGTAATCTCTGACGGGTTCACCTCGACATGGAGACTCTGTAGGTGGGAGCACAAGCTCAGCTTTAAAAAAAGGGCCCAACTGCTTTTCAGAACCAACTGAAATACTTTTTGACAACGTTTCTGAATGACTAAACATTTTATGCTAAGAAACCAAAGGAGGGAACAGAAAAAAACAAACAAAATAAACAAAAAAAAAAATCTACATAATTAAATAAATAACATATTTGGCTTACAAGCAAAACTAGAACATTTCTGAAGAAATTTTGAAGGGTGCTAATGCAGCTACTGTCTGAAATCCCAGCAAGTTTAAAAATAATATGAATTTACTTGTTTCTTGATGTTTTGATGTATTAACTGTACAAGAACTGTGAAGAGAATGTAACAAAACAAACAATTATGAACATAAAT
Organism: Kryptolebias marmoratus; assembly: GCF_001649575.2. Classification (NCBI taxonomy): domain Eukaryota; kingdom Metazoa; phylum Chordata; class Actinopteri; order Cyprinodontiformes; family Rivulidae; genus Kryptolebias; species Kryptolebias marmoratus. The sequence continues at coordinate 1,001,366 of NC_051432.1, forward strand.
ATAAACAATAGTAATATATGTTAGGTTAGGTCAGATGTTAGCCTTAGCTCAGGTTATGATTGTCCCTCTTTTGGTTCTGGAGCTAGTTGTAGGCCCCGAATTTCACACAAAAGAAACATGAAGGGTAGCAAACTTTACTTTTAGAAGGATTTATTTGCATATTTACAAACTAGGAAATGAGTAATGAAAGAACAAGTCTAGAAACTTTACAGCAAAAAGGGTGATTAGATTGATAAATCAAGAAAATGATGTTCAGATACCAAAATATCAATTATTATTTAAACCACTAAAATGGGATAAAAGAAGCAAAGGCCACCAAAAATATGTACCAAAATAATTAAAAGCAAAAAATACATAAAAATAAAAGTAGTATTGCTATTATACAACTGAGTCAGTATGTTATCAACCCCAGATTAATCATACATTTATGTTACTAAGGACACAAACCACAACCATATCGCAAATAAATGAAGCAACCTGACCATTTAAAGGGAATTTTCTACATATTAGTGAAGTCCCTGTGGGGTACATTAGTGAATGTCGAAAGTTGTTCTTGGCATGTCCTGGATGGAACATCCCAGGATGGATGAAGAACTATCACAGCTGCTTATGAGGAAAGCTTCAGTCCATCTCCAGCCTTTTGTCCTTGGCAATATTTGGCTAGTGTGTCTAAAATATCCTTTAGACCAGCTGAATGTTTGTAGCTGGCTCTGATCCTTGAAGGAAGTAAACAACTCTGGACCTCAACGCTAAAAGTTCAGTGTCTTTAAGCAAGTGCAGATCTGACTTGAGAGGATCAAGAAGCAAATAGACAGGGGTTCAACTCTTTCATCATCCTTTATTTATTAACTGGGTGATATATGCAGCAGATTCATCATCAGTAGCCCCAGTAGGTTGAAAAACTTGCAAACAAAGTAAAAAAAAACAGAATTGTGAAACTAAAACCTGAACTATCTGATGGTCAAATCTCCATTAACATTTTATTTTAAATAACGCCTATTTTACTTTCCAAACTGATACAAACCTAATCCCTTTAAGATCTCAGCTCTCTAGAATCATTAAATCAAAACCACTATTTGAATGAACCAAACAAACTTAAACAGCATCAAATCACCTCAGACTTAAGCAGGCCTATTGAATATACACACAGCATCTCTATGCAACCACCTCTGGCCATACATCCAACTTAAATTTACAGAACTATTCCAAACAGATTAATAAATTTATTTCCTTAGAACTGAGGTTCTTACTCACCAATGCATGTCTACTCTTCTCTTCAAGCACCGACTCTAACAAAGGACTCACACCTGCTCTAAAAAAATCCAATCAGTACTGGAAAGCTTCATGCAGGGCCGTAGCTACCATTGAGGACACCGAGGTCCGGACTTTAGTATTTTTCTGCTGTGTATATTGTAAAAAAATCAATCAAAACAACGCTTTTGAATGGTGTGGTTCTCTGCGTAGCTCCACCAGTTTACTGTAGGAGGCGCTGCAACTGTGTTCAGTCAAACTCAATGTCTACGAAGAAGAGCGCAGCTTTGCTAACTTACTGCTAAAATAAAGACCAGAAGAAGAAGAGCGCCACTTACGGTGAAACAACCGAGGTAACTCGCTGAAAATATTCTCCTTCAATTCCACGAAGCTGAAGTTGGTTTCCGATTGCAGCTTCCAATTCAGAAAATGGCTAAAGGGCGATTCCACCTAATCTTTCACTACCTTCAGCATCTTTAATCTACTCTAGTTAAAAAACTACAACACCTAGACACTTCAAACCTGGACCAGATTATTCTGCACTGATTGCAGAACGTTTAAAACCAAGTATGTGATTTGTGAAACCTTAATCTAATTTGTGAAACCTCAATAAAGGGGGATTTTAGCACTTTTTTTTCTTTTACATTCGGACCACACAAGAACTGGTCCAGGTCCAAAACTACAACACCTCACTGAACCGGTTAGCTTAGCTGTCTCCAGCTCCGTAGCTTTACAGCCATATCTGCCTGAAACATGGAGACCGACAGGTTCTCTAATAAAGCGGAGAAAAGCCCACAGGCACGAACCTGCCCGTGCGGTAACAAAATTTCAAGCTGGGACACCCACTCGTCGTGTGTTGTGTGTCTTGGGCTGAAACAAGCCCAAGCAGCTTTTAACTCTGAGGAGGTGTGCTCGCTCTGTAGCCGGTTCTCCCTCAAAGTGCTTCGTTGCCGCCTGGCCCGTCAGTCGACATTGTCCAGCAGTGACCCACTGGCTTCTACAGCATCTGCACAGGAACCAGCAGACCAAATGGTTGCGCTGACCGCTTATGCAGAAGCCGGTACGAGTTGGGGCGAAATCCTCGACTCCGTGGACCCGCTGCCACCGGGGGTCTCCGAGTTCGGCCTCGAGTCCTGCTCGCTGGATTTCCCGGCAACGGGTCACTGCGAGCTTTCCGACGCCGAGTCGGGGCTACCTTTCTCGGATAACGACGAGGACTATGACCCATCTCCCCCGCTTACGGGTCGGGTTGAAAAACAGGCCAACCGGGTCAGGAAGGCTCATCCTCGTCGGAACTGGATTTTGACTTGCACGATGTGTGCAAACGCGCAGCTGCCAAGCTTGACATCCAGTGGCCCGAGGTCCAGGCTGAGGTAGTCCGCTCCCGCTTTGACGGGAAAAAGTTGCCAAAGGCACGGAAAACAGGTAAACAACTGCTACCAGTTTTTCCGGAGCTGCTGGAAGAACTTTCCGTCTCCTGGCACAGCAAGCCCTTTAAGGAGAAGCACCCAGTGGCAGGCAGTTCGGTGCTGGACTGTGACGGGATGGAAAAACGCGGCCTCCGCCAGCTTCCCCCAGTCGAACCGGCGGTTGCGGCACACCTGCACCCGAAGACTTCCATGTCAGCGGGAGGGCCCGCTCTCCCTTCCAGGGCCGACCGTTTTCAGTCCAGCCTCACGGAAAAATCCTACCGAGCAGCCGCGCTCTCAGTCCGGGCATTAAACGCCTCATCTCTCCAGATGGCTTACCAAGCAGAACTCGAGGAGCAGATGACCGCCTCACCAGACACAGCACTGTGGGAGGACGTGTGCATCATCACAGATCACTGCCTGCAACTCCACAAGGTTGCGATCCAAGCCCCGAGCAGAACCATGGGACTCATGGTGCAGCAGGAGAGGGCCAGGTGGCTGAACCTCACCACACTTTCTGCTAAGGAGAAGGAGGACCTTCTGGACACCCCCATCACACCTGAGGAGTTGTTCGGTGCAGCGGTCACCTCAATGCAGAAAAGATGGGAGGAGAAAAAAAGGGATGATGAAGCGATGAAATTGTGTTTGCCCAGGCGTACATTTGCCACCGGGACCACAGCTCCTGGCACCCAGCGCCAGACCTTTGCTCAGGCAGCGGCTTGTTTGCCCGCCACTTTCAAAATCTCTAGGCTTCCTAAGAATTCCTAAGAAAACGGACTCTCCTGGAGCGTTACAAAATGAAAGACTTGGGTGAGCTGTCCTACATCCTGGGCATCTTAGTTATTCAAGACAAAGCAAAAAACTGCATCTTTCTTCACCAGAAACAGTGCATTGAAACCATTCTTCAGAAATATGGGATGGAAAAACCAAATCCTGTTGCAACCTTCTAGAATTGCGCCGCTCAAGGTGGCTGCATGTTGGAGTAGCTCTGTTCTTCTGAGATATTGCTTTTGAAAACTTTATTCCTCTTTTTTTCTGGATGTAAATCACTTTTTTTGGATGATTACTTCCTTTGGTATCGGATGCTGTGCAGCTGGAAGGATTTTTACTATAGCTTTTTTTACTTTTGGACATTTTGTTATGATGCATAACCATGACAACAAGTGTTAAATGTGAAGAACCCTGAACTCCAGTCATGGCCAAAACCAAGAAGACCACCCATAAATCCACCGGAGATGAAGCTCCCAGGAAGCAGCTCGCCACCAAAGCTTCCCGCAGGAGCGCCCCGACCACCGGCGGAGTGAAGAAGCCTCAGCGCTACAGGCTCGGGACCGTGGCTCTCAGGGAGATCCACCACTACAGTCCACCTAGCTGCTCATCCAGAAGCTGCCCTTCTAGCACCTGGTCCAGAAGATCGGCCCGGACTTCAAGACCGACCTGCGCTTCCAGAGGTCAGCCGTCATGGCTCCACAGGAGGCCAGCGAGGCTCACCTGGTGGGACTCTTTGAGGACAGCAGGACCGAGGACAAATTGGGACAGACCGCTACAAGAGACCCTTCCTGCCCACAGCCATCAACTCTTTAATAAAACCAGGATTATGAGCTACAACAACATTTAATTTCCCTTTGGGATTAGTAAAGTATTTAAAAAAAAAAAAAAAAAAAGGACACAGGGAGCTGCACAGGCACCACAGAAGCCCTTTGTCCCAAAAGCCCAGTGGCAGAGGAAGTCTGAAGGCCCCCACCCCAACCAGCCACCTCCCACCTCCACTCAGACGGTCAGGAGGAGGAAGCGGGTGGCCTGACCTCCTGCATGGCCGGGGAGTGCGAGCAGGGATCGCTCTCCCCCGTGGCTCCAGTTCCGGGCCCGTTCGGCAGTTTCAGCCGGGTTCAACGCGTGATCGAGAGGATGTCCGAGCCTGCACGACACGCCAGAAAGAAATGAAGGAACTGTGTTCATTATGGGGAGTTCCATGGCGAACCCCGACCAGGTCCCACAAGCACATTTATTTGTTCAAAAGAAATAAATGTTCACACACTGCCGCATCCAGGCCACGAGCCGAGGGCGCAGGAAAAAATGTTGAAAAACATAAAAACATTAATACCGGGGGATTTGGCCCATCCTTCTCAGGAAGGACTGAGCTCTTTCCCCCATGTCAACAGCGCTGCAGCCAGTGGAACGCCACGCGCATGCGCAGTGCAGACCGGGGCTGTTCACCGCCCAACGCCAGAAGGGGGCGCTCTCAGCCCGTATTTGACGGACTGGCCTGTCAGCCGCCTGTCAATGAACACAGATCTGTGGGAAGAGTGCTCAAACTCAGAGTGGGTTTTAAAAACCATAAAGAGGGGAAACAGGCTGCAATTTGCAATAACCCCTCCACGTTTCAGGGGAGTGATTCAGTCTCAAGCAGAGGGAGAAGCCGCTTTTGTTCTACAAGAGGAAATCTCCTCGTTGTTAGAGAAAAGAGCGATAAGGCTGATTCCTCACAAACACTGCCACGAGGGGTTTTATTCACGTTATTTCCTCGTGCCGAAGAAAGGCGGATGGGGGATGCGTGCCATTTTAGACCTCGGGGGCTAAATGAGCATCTGAGAAAATACAAATTCAGGATGCTGACCCACGCCTCCCTGTTGCGCTTCCTACATCCTGGCGATTGGTTTACTTTAATCGATCTCAAGGATGCTTTTTTCCACATCCCCATTTATCCACCACACAGAAAATACCTCCGGTTTGCGTTTCAGGGAGAATGTTACGAATATCTTGTACTCCCTTTTGGCCTCTCTCTGAGCCCGAGAGTGTTTGTAAAATGCACTGAGGCGGCTGTGGGCCCCCTGAGGAGGCGGGGCATCCGGGTGGCGATGTACATAGACGATTGGCTGATTGCTGCGTCTTCCCACCAGGAGGCTGCAAAGCACACAGCTGCACTAACGCAACATTTGATAGATCTGGGATTCAAAATAAATATGGAGAAGAGTATCCTAATCCCTACTCAGTCCATTTCCTTCATAGGTCTCTCTCTGGACTCAGTCCAGGCCAGAGTGAGGAGGACAGAGTAAAAACAATAGTGGACTGCCTGTCCATGTTTCACAGAGGACATCTGGTGTCGGTCAGACTCTGCAGAAGGCTTTTAGGCCTGATGGCCTCAGCATTAACAGTGGTCCCACTTGGGCGTCTCCATATGAAAGGAGTCCAACGCTGGGTGGCCTCTCATCAAACGCTGGGTGGCCTCTCATTAGAGGCCAAATCCACAGACTTCTCACAGAGTGAGGGTTTCTGCAGCCTGCAAGGCAGCACTGCGTCTGTGGTGGAACCCCAATGTGCTGACGCAGGGCGTGCCGATGGGAGTGGTGCAGAACAGAAAAGTTGTTACAACAGATGCCTCCCTGACTGGCTGGGGAGGTTTGTGCAAACGAAACACAATGAACAGGTCTTGGGGCCCAAATATGCAGTCAGCCCACATCAACTTCCTAGAGCTGCTGGCTGTTCACTTGACACTGAAACACTTCCTTCCACTCCTGAGAGGTCACCATGTGCTGATCAGAACAGACAACACCACCGTGGTGGCTTATATCAACAGGCAGGGGTGGTTGAGATCATTAAAGCTGCACATGCTTGCTCACAAACTGATCATTTGGAGCAGCAAACACCTCCTGTCCTTGAGAGCAACTCATGTCCCAGGAGTCCTGAACTATGAAGCAGACCTTCTCTCCAGAGGGAACCCACTGTATGCAGAGTGGAAACTTCACCCAGAAGTGACCAGGGTGGTCTGGCAGAGGTACGGACAACCATCCGTGGACCTATTTGCCTTGAGGGAGAACAACCAGTGTCCCCTGTATTTCTCCCTGCACGATCAGAATGTACCGCTGGGGGTGGACGCATTAGCCCACAGGTGGCCTCGGGTTCTGCTCTATGCCTTCCCTCCCATAGCTCTCATTTCACCAATTCTAGCGAGGGTACAAGCAGAAAACCTGACAATGATCCTCATTGCACCCCACTGGCTGTCAAAACACTGGTTAGCAGATATAACGCAGCTCCTCCGGGAGGATCCGTGGCCCCTGCCAGCTTGCAGGGATCTGCTGTCTCAGGCTCGAGGTCAGATCTTTCACCCCCAACCAGAAAGGGTGGCTCTATGGGCCTGCCCCGTGAGTGGTTCAATCTGCAATCTGTAGGGCTCCCACAGAATGTCATTGAGACAATACAGAGTGCTAGAGCTCCTGCAACAAGATCTCTGAATGAGTACAAGTGGTCTATTTTTGAAAAATGGTGTTCTGAAATTCAGGAAATCCCATTTCAGTGTTCTGTGGCTGTGATTTTATCCTTTCTACAGAACCTGATTGATAAGGGGAAGGCTTTTTCCACTATCAAGGTGTACTTGGCTGCGATTTCAGCCTGCCATGTGGGTTTTGAGGGAAAAACTGCAGGCCAGCATCCCTTAGTGGGCCGGTTTATGCGAGGAGCTCGCAGGAAGCTCCCTGTCTCGAGACCCATGGCACCATCATGGGATTTACCCCTGGTGCTGGATGCGCTGGCTGCCTCCCCCTTCGAGCCTCTGGATCGAGTGGAATTAAAATTTGTAACTTTAAAAACAGCACTTCTGTTGGCTTTGGTCTCTACAAAGTGTGTGAGTGAAATACACGCTCTGTCTGTCCACTCATGTTGTACAAAGTTTTCTCCGGACAAAACTAAGGTGGTTTTGCTCCCCAACCCTGCTTTTGAGCCTAAAGTGTTGGGGTCGTATTCACCAATTGAGTTAGTGGCTTTTTATCCCCCTCCTTTCTTCTAACAGGAGGAGGAGAAGCTGCACAACCTTTGCCCTATACGTGCTTTGGATATCTATCTAGATAAAACAAAGCAGGTCAAGAAAAGTGACCAGTTGTTTGTCTCTTGGGCTAAGAACCATTATGGGAAACCAGTGTCCAAACAGCAACTTGCCCACTGGATCACTGCTGCAATTTCTTTAGCCTATACCTCTAAAGGGCCTCAACCTCCAGAGGGGCTGCATGCCCATTCTACAAGGGGCTTAAGCTTTTCATGGGTCTTGCTAAGAGGGGTGTCCCTGCAGGAAATTTGTGCCGCAGCAAGCTGGGCCTCCTCTCACACATTCACAAGCTTGATGTCACAGCATCATCACTGGCTCATTCAGTACTCAATGTAAGCACCAAGCACTAGGAGTACCTGTGGCTGGTAAATAAAATAACAGCTGGCACATAGTGTGTGTTCTCCTGAGCAATACGGGAGTCAGTATTTTTCGTTCCCAATGTGAGACACAAAACGAGTGCTATGAAAGAGAACTTTAGGTTACTTTCGTAACCCCGGTTCTCTAAGTAGCATGAGTGAGTGTCTCACCAGGTCACCCTCCTTGCTCTGACGTTGCGAGGAAGAGGTGAACGTTTTTCAATAAACTCTCAGTGCAGCGTCAGCCCTATTTATAGGGGGAGGGACTCTGCCCTCTCTGACGCTGAGGAGCGTATCTCCAGCCAATCCTGGCTGGCGTAATGTAATAGGAGCTTCTGATGAGGTCACGCCAGGGGCGTTCCCAATGTGAGACACTCACTCATGCTACTCAGAGAACCAGGGATATGAAAGTAACCTAAAGTTCTTGGAGTGAAGGTTTGGCACCAATGAAATTTGTGCCAGGATCTGTCCACAGTTTCTTTGGGTGTCCCCTGAGTGCAGTGAATCTTTGAAAGGCTAGCAGGAACCCCTCAGATGATTGGTCACAGACAATATCAGTATGTAGTGCTCATGATGCCATGCAGCAGAATACAATGCCCCACACTTTAAGCTTGACTCTTTTTCACTTCATCTTTAACCGTGTATGGTCCAAACAGGTCTGCTGTGGTGAATTCAAAGGGATTAGCAGAATTCACCCTTTCTGAAGGTAAGTCACTCATAATTTGTTGACATTCTTTCGCTTTGATTTTCTTGCACATTACACAACTATGAACCACTTTCTTTCCCAGTCTTCGCCCCTTTATTACCCATGCCTTTTGTCTCATCTTGAGAAGTGTTCCAGCAATCCCTTCGTGATTGATGTTGTGGGCTTTTCTGGCAAGTAATCTTGACACCCATGAGTCAAAAGGTAGGATTGGCACAGCCAATTTGTCTTCAGCAAAATTTTGAATTCTTCCTCCGCAAACCAATAACCCACTGGTACACAACCAGTCTGTTGAGAGAAGTCTCTGGGAAGGTTTTTCCCTCCTGAACTGCCAGAAACAGATCTATGAGAGGATTTCTGTGTTCAGCTACATTCAGTGCAGGTATGTTTACTTTTCCAAGTGAGTTCTTTCTATTAAGACAGTTTTCCCTCCTTTTCCATTTTTCTATCCAAGTCTTAGCTGCTCGGCAGATCCAAGCAACCACATTAACAAGTTTTTGTAGGGTGATATCTTTCCAAAGTGACCAACCTGTAGACCTAGCCAATCATCCGATTCCTCCCAGAACCAATAGGATCTTGGACCTGACACTGTTGTGCTGTTAGTGAAGGCTGCAGGGTTCTGTTTTGCTTTGTCTGGCTTCTCGTGGTTGTAGCTGTGAAAGTTTTCCTTTGGAGCTTATTCACATTTTCTCTTGCCTGAGTTGCAACTTCTCCAGGGGATTTTACAGGCCACTCTACCACTGGTAGTTTTAGAAAATCTGGACCATTCTGCCACGCAGAACCTTCATCCAGGTTTTCACTTGTTCCTCCTCGAGTTATAATATCTGCAATATTTGACTCACTAGGAATCCACCACCAATGTTTGGTTGCTGTACTTTTCTGGATTTCACCAACTCGATTAGCAAAAAATGTTTGGTATCCATAGCTGTCCCTTTGGATATCCCTGAGTACTGTCTGACTATCAACTAGATGGAACCAGCGCTCTTCTTGAATCCTAGATTGCTGCTCAAAGTACTTACGGAGACGGGCCGCAAAGACTGCTCCACAGATTTCAGCTTTTACAACTTCTCCTTTTTGGTCAAGCGGGGTTAATTTGCCTTTTGCTTCCACGAAGCGGACCTCAGCTCCATTTGCTGTGTTCCATCTGAGGTACATGACAGCTCCAAAAGGTGTTCTTGCTTCCATCAGAGAAAGTGACAGCTACAGGTTGGCCTTTCCAGCAATTTGGTGTGAGGCTTCTGGTGAACTTAATCTGGTTTAAGTTGGCATATTCCTCAAAGACTTCAATGGCTTCCTCTCCAAGTTTGTCTGAGAGTGGTTTGTCCCAAGTCTCGTGAGTCATCCTTCCTCCATCACTTTCTTGAAATGCTTTTCTTACAAGGATCACCCCTTTCTGCTTTACAGGGCTCACAAGGCCAATTGGGTCATAAAGCCCAGCGACTTGGCTCAATAACTCTCTTCTGCTTAGTGAATTTGGTGTCCCAGCCCTTACCTCATCTCTTGTCAGATCCTTCCCCAACCTCATCTTTTTCTTCTTCTTGAAGAAATTTATTGAGGTTAGAATATACAATTTATCTGCCTCTGCGTCATAACCCACACCAAGAGCTTTATTCTCTCCCTCCCCCATTTGATTTGGGAAGATAAATATTTCACTCTGAGGGCTTTGGTCATTTTGGATATCACTGGTCTTCTTTTGCCTCCCACTTTGCCCTGGCCGCACCCAAGGTTTTAGGTAGAATCCTCCTGCTTCTAATATTTTTTCCACCCCTTGTGTGATCAAACCAAGTTTCTTGAGGCTGTTGTGGGAAGTAAGGATGTCGTCCATATACGTATCCTCCTCCAGGACTCGACACTCTTCCTCCAGGTCAATAAAGGCAGGCAGTTTTGCAGTTTCTCTCATTGCTAATTGTGCAATGCATCCTGCTGGTCTGTCACCGATGTTCACCCTGGTGATTGCAAACTCTTCAATGTCATTTTCAGGATAATCTCTCCAGAGAAACCTGTGCAAATGCATTTCATGGTCCTCCAACCAGACTGAGTTATACATTTTGTTAATGTCTCCTAAAGCTGCAAAAAGTCGACGCCTGAAAGGTAGTAACACAGCCCTTACGGGATTGAGCACATCAGGTCCTTTCAAAAGGATATCATTCATGCTGAGCCCTCTAAATTTTTGACTGCTGTTCCACACCAATCGAGTTGGAGTTGTCGCTGAGAGTGGATTTGGAGCGATCAGATGGCTGACAAACCAGACAGGGCCTTTCCAATCCTCCTTCACTTCCTCAGTAAGCTTAATAGCTGCACGTCATTCCGCCATTTTATTAACTTGTGTGGTATATGCTTTTTTCCATTCCGACTCTCTCTCCAGTCGTCTTTCTGTCCTTAGGAATGTGGCCTGAACAGTTGTACCTCAGACTTGAGAAGGTTGATAGTTGTTGTTGTTCTTGGTTTTACAGGGGATATGAAATGAACTCAGTCAGGTCTGTTGCAGCTGAGATTAGGCAGCAAGCCTCCTCTGACTTTTATACTGTGAGAAGGTTAATAGTCCAAACAGTCTCTATTATTGAAATCCAAAACAGAGCGCTCAGCACTATCCTCTTCGTCCTGGCATGAAAAGAAGAGCAAGCTGATGTTGCTTCACTGGCATTTTGCCAGAAGCAGAATGAGGTGACGCTAAAGTCCCATAAACTCATCCAGCCTATCGGCTTGGTTTTTGTTAAAACAGCTCCTGAGAGGCCAACACACACACAGTTCTTTATCCAAACATCTTCTGGGGTGACTGAAAAACCTAATGAAAAATATAACTTAAAGCTGATCTAAAGTTATGCGTTAACCTATTCACAGATGGTGATCACTTCTGGTAAGCAAAGTAATGTTTTTTTAAACAAAACAGTCCATATGAAAACTTTACCAGTCTCTCGCAGGAGTGAAAACTATGAGTTGCAGGCTGTGCCTACGACAATTGATAAGAAACCTTAAACATACCTCTAGTTGCTATGACAATGAAAGTCATAATGTTACTCGTACTCCCCTTAACATTACGCTACTCAGTTTCAGCACAATCCAGACAGAAGTTTCTGCTTAAGGTGAGACAAATGTATTCTTAATGTCCAGGTGATTTCTGATCAGATATAACTGTTACATTATGCTACAAGAACCAAGATCAGAAGAAATGTTAAAACTGCTGCCAGTGGCTCATAGGCTCACCATTCTTTCATTCTCAAAGAGCCACAACAGAGAAACCTAAGAGCCATATGTGGCCCTAGGGCCATAGGTTGCAGACCCCTAGCCTAAACAGCAATGTTGCTACTGAGAAAGTACCATGCATCACAGCAGGAACAGCACAAGAATAAACTGTACAGGAAGTGTATTCTTTTTTCGCAAAAAGAACTATGCAGGTTCAGCTTATCTGCTTTAATTTTTTTTTGGTGGGGTTGGGGTAAAACTTAGAGGACATTTTCAATAAATGTACTTTTGAGATTCATTCAGTTGTACAGATGCCTGCAGAAACAAACTTTTGTGCAGACTCTTCCCTGTGGGTTTTTCTGTTTTACCAATTACTACTCACCCAACATAACAGGTTACAGAAATCAGAAAGTCTGAAGCCTGCCAAAACAACACAGTAATACCTCATTCTATGTATACTGTAACATCTGTTTGAGTAAATATAACCATTTGTGAAGTTGAAGCAGACCTAAACTGAACAGTAGGATGTATTTTGGATGTACACTAGAGGAAAAAATTTGGACGTGACGAGGAGTCCATTTGTATGTATATTTTACATAAATAAATAAATAAATAAATAAAAGGCCTAGCATTCTTTGAGAGAATGAATATCACCTGTTGCCAGAGTTCATATCAACAAAAGTTTTCTTATATTAAGAATTGAAGAGCTGTTTTGGTCAGACCTTGAAAATAACATTATGTGAGATTGTAAGATTGCAAGATGTCACCCTCAAGAGCATTTGTTATGAATAAGTCTCAACAACTACCACATCAAAGTGTAGCTCACTATCTGTAAAACTAAATGAGTTATAGCTATATTTGTGTTTTGTTAATGTTAACCGGTTGTGGAAACTATGGCATCAAATTTACGCCAAAAGTCCACCACGAGTAGGTATCACGCTCCACGTGTGCATTGAACTTCCCATGCGCGCACAATTTAGTGACCACAAGCACATTGAACGTCCCCCATTCGTACACAATTCAGTGACCGCACAGGAGTAGATCCACGAGCGAGCAGATTGATATATTGAGAGCTGCAACTCATTTGCGTGTTTGTTAAGTTTTGTGAATTGTGTGCGCACGGGATGTTCAATGCGCGAGTGGAGGGTAATACACGCTTGTGGTGGACATTTGGCATAAATAGTAACTATTTTGAAATTTGTAGATTCCAAAAGTTGTACATCCAGTGATTTCTTTCAGAAATTTTTATTAATACCCGTCCAGCAGTTCATGAGATATTTTGCTAACAGACAAAAAGACTCCAACAATGCTTAAGTTTTATGTAAAGATGTTGCACATTGAGTAGCTTTTGGTGTATTTATTGTGAACGACTTTCAGCTATGGTGCACACACCAGATTTTAGCACAATTTCTGCAAAACTGACTAAATAATGACCATTTTTGTGCCGTCTAACATCGGCTTTGGCTGCCACATTAAATTTAATTGGTGCCAAATGTTAATCAGCTGTAGAGGTGCATCTAGTAATTACTTCCTGAAGGTTTCACTGAAATCTGTTCAGTGGTTGATAAGATAATTGGTTAATGGACAGTCAGAGTTTATTTCAAGTAGTTAATTAAAAAATGTTAAACAAAGATTTTGCACAATATGATAGTGCTCAGGGTATGTTTTGGAGCCATGTCTCAGCTAGTACAACAACAATTTCTAGGTCAATTTCTGTAGAATTGACTGAATTATACCAATTTTTGTGTTTTTTAAGGTCAGTTGGCGTAGGAACCATCTTGAATCAGGTTGACCTTAAAAGTTAATTAGTTGTAAATGTATATCCAATGATTACTTTCAGTGGTTCTTTAGATATTTTGCTAACATGACAGACATATAAACACAGGAACAGGCATAAACTAATAATTAAAAAAGTATTACAGCCAAAATATGTCTATGCAAATTTTGTTTCTAAAAATGAATATTGTCTAAACTTTCCAGGACTATTACCTAACCACTCCTTGTTCTGATTCCTCTCACCTATATCACAGCTCTCTCCGGTGTACCCCTGCTCGCAGATACAGTTCTCTCCATCCTCCGTCTTCTGACACTGGCCATGCAGACACGGCAGCCCCAGGCAGGAACCGGCGGGCTCCTCCTGTAGGTTACACAGTGCTCCTCCGTATCCCTCCTCACAATCGCACCTGTAGGTTTGTGCGTCCAACACCACACAAACACCCTTCACACACCTTGAAGGAAAATCAGTGAAAAAAAAAACATGTTGATAAGATTTAACATTAAAGAGGATTTATAAACTCCATACAGACCTTGTTATATTAAAAAGCAAATGAAGAATTACTTTTCAGTGAAGTTCTTGATCAAGATCTAACATTTCTTTAGTGTCAGTATGAACTGCACTCACTTGCTGCCTTTACAAGGGTTGATACCAGTTGCCATGGTGACAACATCCATTCCACTAAGACCTCCTGTGATTGGCTGGTCACAGTGTTGTCCTGTCCAACCTTGCTGGCAGTGACACTGGGGGCCCTGTGAGACAAAAATAATTCACTTTACCCAATTATCTGTAAAATTAAAATGAACAAAAATAAACAAATAAACAAGAATTACAGGCCTTTCATTCCTTGAAGAAATGCATATCACCCACCCTCTTTCATAATAAGATCATCTTATTTTGAGAAGTGACAGCATTGTGCTGTAGCTGTTGTGGTCAAAAATTGAAAAACTGTCATCTGCAATCTCATGCAATATTGTAAGACTTTCAGGGTCAGAGTTTGTGTTGTCGAATACTCTCATCTATAACTACATCAAATTTTAGTTCAATGTTTGTAAAGCTGACTGAATTATAGACATTTTTGTTCTCCCAGGGGAGTTGGCTGTGGTAGCTATCTTGATTAGGTTGGCTCCAAAATTGGAAAAGTTATACATTCAATGATTGGTTTCTGCAAGTTTCATAAAAATTTGTCCAGTAGTTCATCAAACAGATGGAACTAATTGCAAAAAGTTAATGGCTAAATTTTAAGCAAAGACTTTGCACACATTGATATTACTCAGAGTATGTGTTGGGGATCAGTTTCATCTACTAACACAAAAAATGTTAGCTCAATACCTGCAAAACTGAAACAGTTATACTTATTTTACTTATTTTGAAGTTTTTACTTCAAAAATCAATCAGTTGTAGAGGTACATCCATAGATTATTTTCTGTAAGTTTCAATAAAATTTGTCCAGTGGTTCAGGAGATACTTTGCTAACAGACAGACACATACACACCAAATATATTTCATCACAATCAGACCAATGAATCCAGCAGTGTACATTATTCTGTTTGTACCTGTGCAGTGTTGGGTTGGCATATGCCGTGCAGGCAGTAAAGTTTGCGGCAGGGCTGACAGCCTGGAACTACCCCTGGCTTCATATGGCTGCGGGTAAAATCCTGCAACTCATGGTTGATGTAAAGATTCCTGATGCATCCGTGGAAACTGGATGTGTTGAACGTCTGAGAAGAGAGTCCCAGAGAGGACGGAATGACCTTCTCAGGCATACCTGGACAGACAGACAAACTCAACTTCTGTACCAGTAACAGCAGCAACAGAAATGTTTATGTCATACTTCGGGAAACCCCCTCCCCGTCTGTATGTTGTACCTCCCACATAGAGAAGGGCCTCCTTTGTGGCTGATTGGCTGCGACCCAGACTGTCCAGGCTCGTTGGCTCTCCTCCATCCACTGATAGATTTACCATCCGGTCAAAGGTCACCAGCTCGACCGTGTGGAAACGTCCATCATTTACTGTTTCAGCGCTGATCATAGAGGACGTAACACACATTTCAAATAAATAAATAAAAACTAAGCTAAAAAATGATTAGGCACTGCTAATAGAAAGATTTCAGACATTTTGTCAAACACTCGAGTTCTGGTGCAGTGTACACACTAAAATGTTTTCTAAAAACTGACTAAGTTCCATATTTATCAACCTGCAGCTGCTGGCTGGAGTGTGAAGTTATATTTTGTTTTGTCATACAATACAATAGCATTTTAAAACTACCAAACAGGGTTTGTAATATGGTACAAGGGCTGCCACGAATACTTAGCAAAGTCAACATCATGGATTATGAGACCCAATTAACATAAATACTTTTAGTCTGCACAATTTTTATGACTATCTTTTGATGTCTGAAACATATGAACTGAAATAAGTTTTTCTCTCACTGTTAGTCTGCTCTGCATAACAACATCTGAAAAGGAGTCACACAGAGCTTCTGGTGAGCTGCCAGATGAAAAAAAACCAACATAATGAGTTTTTTAAGGTGCTAATCACTCTGTGAAGTTAGACAAGTTGACTGTCTGCTACATTTTCAAGAGAACAAATGTCTGAGGAATCTTTTAGACTATAATCTTGGTTTATCTTTGATTTATTAACACTGTTTCTAACTGCTGTTGTATCCAATTGTGATCCCCTTAGATCTGTTCCCCCACCAACTTCACCACATTTTCTTTTTAACCTCTGTTGTTTTAAACTGTAGTATTTTTAGTAAAATGCTAAAAAAAAGCTTTATTTCTTTTTGTCCAAATCTGGAACTTATTGGAATTCAGTGGAAAAATCTCAGTAGGGAAACATACTCCAATACAACACCTGACCTGTGTTAATTTGTTTGTTTTAGGTAGTTAATTGTGTAGATTTGTAAACAGCCAAATGAAAAAAAAACATTTAATTAGACAACTTCTCATGTAATAGATGAACTTAACAAAGACAATTTATATACAAAAGTATATGTTAAGTTAAAGAAAAACATTTGGCAATTTTAAAATGTTTATTACATTTGAAAAACTTGTGTTACATTTGTTTATTTCCTCTTTCTGAAGGTAAAACCATCTAACTGAATTCCTGCAAAAGAAAGATTTCTCACCCCAATCTGTAGCAGTTTTTACTAACAGTAACCCCACAACTTCCTGAATATTCAGGCTTTGTAATATTTTTAAATACATGAATAATAAGAGCTTTTTTTTTATTTTGCCATGTTGGAGTTGGCACATATATTTTTAACTTTATTTGCAAGTATTTGTTTATGTTTTATTTTGTCGTAAACTATGAATGTCAAAGTTTTTTAAATAAAATGAACTAAAACAAAATTGTTGATCCATCCATCCATCTTCTTTACCCACTTCTCCATTCCGGGTCGCGGGTAGCTGGTGCCTATCTCCAGCAGTCACTGTGAGAGAGGCAGGGGACACCCTGGACAGGTCGCAAGTCCATCGCAGGGCCACATATAGACGAACGAGACAAACAACCATTCACACTGTCACTCACACCGAGGGACAATTTTAGAGTCATCAATGCATGTTTTTTGGTCTGTGGGAGGAAACCGGAGTACCCGGAGTAAACCCACGTGTGCACAGGGAGAACATGTAAACTCCACCCAGAAAGGCCTCAGGCCGGGAAGTGAACCTGCAACCTTCTTGCTGGGAGGCAACAGCTCTAACCACTATGCCACTGTGCCACCCCAAAATTGTTGATAATATTTGTAAATGAAAATTAGTAATTTAGAATAATCAATTAGTCAACTTGAAACACTCAGAGTCCAGACCTCCACCAAGGTCATAGGGCCATTAAAACATTGTAGGAACTGGATCGTGATCAGGATCACCACCAAAATTGGTAGAGGTAATAAATTCACCTGCCACCAGGCCGAGCAGCAGGCGTTGTCATTAGGCTAGGACCAGGATCCAAGGTCCAGCACCAGGCCAAGCCCAGGCTCTGTCATCAGCCACCAAGTTAGTCTACCTGTTACTGCCGGAGCTGTCAGGCTAACAAATTTGATCCATCAGCAGCTCCAGCCTTGGCCCAAACTGACCTTGTGATGTGGCATCAGGGTAGAAAAGTTTGAAATGAGCAACAAAAACTGAATGAGACTGAAAGAACTGAGGAGTTATATAAGATAATATCTGCAAATCAGGATGAGCTAAAGGAGATCTCTTAACTTTATGTCAGAGGAGTGGCTAAGCAGCAATCAAGATTGACTGAATTGATGGATGAGGTTCTGGAACTCAGATTAATAATTAAGGAAGAGGACAACAATTTTAAAGACCTCATGCAACGAGTTGAGGATCTACATCAATGTTCTTGAACGGATAAGTTATTAATAAGCGGACTTGAACCAAAAAATTTCACTTATGCTGGTGCTCCAGCTGGCAGAGTAGATGTGGAAGGCCAGCCAAGTGAGTTACTCTCATTGGAAAATCAGGTGATTCAGTTTTTTGAAAAACATGATATATATATATATATATATATATATATATATATATATATATATATATATATATATATATATATATAGATGCTAATTCAATTTCAACCACTTGAATTCTGTGACAACCCTAAAATTTCCTGAAAATTTTAATAAATTCTATTCATTAGTTTTTTAAGTAGTCTTGCTAACAGACAGATGAATGGACAAACAAACTAACCAACCAACACTCAGAGGTAAATGTGTTAATTAGTTGTGTTTATAGAACAACAGGTTCTTCTTTTGATCAATTTGATAAAAAGTTTTCTATGTAAAAAAACAAAGAGAAGGTGATTTTAGTTTGTGGAGATTTTCACACTGCATTTTTTTTCTTTAATAATGAAGCCAAGTAGAATAAGTAATCCTTACTAGTGACTGAACAGATCAGAGGATTATAAATGGTTTAGTAATGACTGATGTAAGTGATCATTTGCCTATTTTTAAATTTTAAATATGAAAAATAAATTATCATTAAGAAAATATTAGCATGTTCCAAAGCTAATATGAAGAAAACCACAAGAAGGAATCATGGCTTTTAAAGAGAAAAATAAGAAACCATGATTAGCAAGAAGTTAATAGTGATAATGTTAATAATTCATAGTGTGCAATTTTAGATACATTGTCGTTGCCATATAATCAATATTGTCCTCAATTAGAAATCTTAGATAGAAAAAAAGGTTTGGAAATTTATATACCATCACATAATGGAAAAGGACAAAAATTATACAAACTGTATACGCAATTATATGATTGCAGGGAAAAGATTATTACCAACAAGTTTTGCAAAAACACAAAACTAACATAAAAGCTATTTGGTGTGTTATTAATGAGATGGTTAAATACCATTGACTTTTTAAATAGTTTTGAAAAAAGAAAGATAGAAAAGATTGAAGAAATAGTAAATTAGTTCAATAATTGCTTTGTTGACGTCAAAACAAATTTAAGATAAAATATGGATAATGCTGGGCTTCAAGTCTCCAGAATCGATTGGAATTGGCACTAACATTCTGATTTTCCTGGAATCGTTCAAATTTTTTAATTCCTATTCCTAGTTTTGATACCCAGTCTGCCAACTGGAAGAAGCAGCCACTGAACACAAATGAAGAGGAATTCACAGGAAGTGTGTGCACAACCATGGATAGTGTGCAGCAGCGATCAAAAGTCTTAACTTTAAGAAAAGAAAGAACCAGTTGGCTCATTGTAACAGTTGCAATAAGATTATATTGTGCAAATGAGGGTGAACGACCAACATGATTAAACACCTCTGGGTTCACGGTGTAGAAGTAACAGAATGCTCTGTCTGTGTTGCGCTGCGCCGGCCTTTCTCCCTCAGCCTAGCAACGCACTGCAGTCAGAATCAGGTAAGTAAAACAATACAATAAGTCTTAGACCAACATTGAGGCAGCTAACAAGTTATACTCAAGGTAAACTGGTGGGTCAACTCAAATGCAAATACCCAGCTAACCCATGTTTTTTTTCAATAGACAAATGACCTGAAATTGCTCACGTTAGCCAGGCAGTTGACCAGACTTTGGTGACTGGAGAAGCGCATTGCATCGTGTCCAAGTGAAAGATGTTGGTGCAACAAACTGAAGAGTGCCACAGAAAGATTACAGCATATGTTGCCTCTTAAAAGAATTGGAATTGAGAATCATTAGGAACCAGAATCAAAACAAGGAATTGGAATCAGAACCGGAATTGGTCAAATTTAAATGATGTACAACCCCAGATATGGATAAAAGTTTGCTTATAATAATAGAAATGTTATGTTTTTCAGGGGTGTCTTTGAATGTGATGAACTGGACATAATTTGAAAGTAATAAAAGTAATAAAACTCATGGAACTGCAATAACTTAGATATGTCACTCATAAGGAAAGTGATTTTGTGTTAAAAAAATTTATCCTTAGATGTAATAAAATTTTTTTGATCAGATTTATTTTCTTATAAAATGAAGGTGGGTGTCTAAAATGGTTCCTTTTTATAACAATGGCAATAAGCATTTGGTGTCAAACTATAGACCTGTGTCTTTGTTGCATCAGTTTTGTAAGATCCTTGAAAAATTATTGTAAAAACTCCAAGTACAAAGCACACAAAGTGCATGCTCAATTACATTAACGCAAATATATATATATATATATATATATATATATATATAGTCAGTCTTTCTGTCTCTGTTGCATGTGCCCTTTCCCCACACCCCTTCACACACTGATTCACAAAAAGTCCTGAAAATTTTAGGTCATACAAACAGGTTGCCATTACAACAATGTGGCCTGCCTACTCCAATGCTGGATTCAGATTCAGTCTTGATTCAGTAAAGTAAATCATGCAATTAGGATTCTCATCTTGAGATATCCTATTCGTAGAGCAAATCTGTTCTGGCACATGTAGGCAGCCATCTCTATATGGTATGCCTGACATGCCATAACAGGACAAAAAAAAAAAAGAGAGATGCATGATAAGAAAAACCTGCTCATATAAACGTGATGATCATCCAAGCAGCTGATGGTCAGATCTGTTCAGTCTACAAAACTAGGATTTCTTTTATTTTTGAGCCCAGCATTCCATGAAGAACATCGCTGTTGCCTTTCATGCCAATTTTAAACTAAGGGATGGAGCTGTAGCCATTTTGGTCAAACCTTGTAAATGACGTTTCATGTGATCTTATGCAATATTATAAAATCCAGCAAGACCTGTTAGCACTCAGAATATCTATTGAGGGTGTGTCTCAGCTACTACCCCATTTAATTTTAAATTTGATAGAATTATAGTCAATTCTGTGTCTGACTATGTTGATTAGTTATGGCAGCCATCTTGAATAGGAGTGACTTCAGTAATTGATTATTTTGAGAAGCATATTTGATGACTACTTTTTCAGTGAAAGCTGTTCAGTGGTTTACAAGATATTTTGCTAACAACAGTCAAACACACACAGACACACACAGTAAAGATTTAAGAGTCTTAATGTTTTGCATATTAAGCTTAAAAAGCTGGTTAATCTTTCACTTTTTTTCTTTTTTTTTTTTTTTTTTTTACTTTTTTACACTTTCATCCACAGAACAATGACTCTTGACTGTAATTTGGACACTGGCCAGAATACTGGGACCAAATGAATGTTCAAAGTCTTATTGAAAGACAGTCTGACGTGTGAAAGAGCAGCAAATCAAACCATTAAGTCTTGTTATGCTGAGGTATATTATTACCTCCAGGGTTTGAACTACTAGAACTGGTCTGACGTGAATTCATGTATCTGCTTTTGTTTGTGTTACCTGTAAATGGTGGTGGCAGGTTGGTTCCCAGGGTCATAGGTGACCCTAACATGACCCTGATGGAGCTCCACAGCGATTGGCTCATCATCTCCATTATACAGCAGGATGCCATTGTCCTCTGCCGTTGACACCTGAAACACCAAAACAAAACAAACAAATAAAAGGCATTGAAGGCATTGCCTTTCCTATCAGAGTTTTAAATAAATAAGTCTTATGTTAAAAATTACTAAGTTTAGCCATTTTGGGCAAACCTTAAAAATAATACTGTGCACAATCAGGGGTGGAAATTGGCACTTGCCACTGGCCAAATGCAGGTAAATGTTTGAAGTGGAGTAAATTTGAACAACGCACCAGCCACCGTGGCAGATTTGCAATTTGAACAGAAGAATATGCATTCAATTTCTACTCCTGACCTGTATGGCGTTATTTTTGTGCCACCAAGTTGAGCACGTGCAGTGAGCAAGTTGAGTGTGCAGTGCTGTTCTGACAAGCGCTCAACTCTGACAAACTGCTTGCACTCGGCTCCATGTCTGCTCTCGAAACTTAAGTTGTATGTAAATGAACCATCCACCAGCTAATCACAGACAGGCCTTTTTCATTCAATAAAAGCATGCGGGAAATGGCTAAAAGGCAATTCCACAAAATTTTTCACTACCTTGAGCGTCTTTTATCTGTTCTAGTTTAAAAACTAAAGTACTTAGATGCTTAAAACCTGGACTAGATAATTCTGAACTAATAGCAGAATATATAAATCCAAGTTTGTGATTGGTGAAACCTTTATCTGATTTGTGAAACGTCATGAAATGGCCATATTAGCACTTTTTATGCATCTGGACCACATTATAAACACTCCAGCTCCAAAGCTACAGCATCTACTCTTCAAATCTGGACTAGATTATTCTGCAGTAAAAGAATATTTATCCTAGTGTGTGATTTGTAAAATCTTTTTTTGATTTGGGGAATTTCAAGAATGGTTGGTTTCAGCACTTTTTGAATCATCTAAACAGAAGTTTTTTATTTTACTTAAAAAAAAAGAAATCTGCCAACAGCTGGAAAAAAGAAAAATTGTGTCAGGTAAAAAGATTTCTCCACTAGCCACAGTGGGTAGTGGAGAAAACTTAAATTCCACCCCTGTGCACAATATCTGTTTTGTGAATGGACCTCCACTTCTATCACCATCAAATTTTAGCTCAATACTTGTAAAACTGACAGACTCATAGCCATTTTTGTGGTGGCTCCACAAGTTAATCAGATGTCAATATATTTCCAACGATTGCTTTCTGATAGTTCCATGTGTGTTGGTACTCACCTGTAGTGTGATGTTAGTCTCAGGCCACTTTTTGATGTCTTGAAGCTGAACATAAGAATCTTTATTGACAAAGTTGACGCTGACCAGCTTCTCACACTTCTGACCCTCAAAATCTGGTGAGCACTGACAGACTGCAACTCCCATCTTCTCCTCACAGGGGGCGTCGTTCTGACACTGAGCCAGCTGGCAGGGTGTCTGAGGAGGAGCCACCTCACAAAACTCACCACTGAGGAGAAACCAGGAATATCATAAAATAATTCATGTTAGCTACATTGTCAAACATTCTTTCTAATTAAACATACGGAGGTACACTGATACCCAAATCACCACTGAAATCAATCCAGTGCATATATTTGAAATTTGATGAAAAGCTGAAACTGAGTTGTTAAAGCTAAAAAAGCAGAACACTAGCTAAAGCTAAAAGTAGCAAAAGGCTAACTAACAGAATGGAAGCTAAAAACTAAAAGTAGCACAGGAAAACAAAATAAGGCAAGTATGGTTAAGCAGATTACAAATAGAACAAGGTTTTTTCGAAAAGATTGCAAAACAAATAGTGAGTGCCAACTCAAGATTTACACAATAAAAACTGGTATCTAAATAGGTCATCTAAATAATATATAAGAATTAGAATTAAAAGTTAAAACAAACTACGATGATTTGTTTTAACCCTCCCGTGATCTTCAGGTCAAATTAATCTGAAGTTACAAGGGATTCTCTACCTCTCTTGGTGTCTCTCTCTTTTGAGGGTTTCAGGAGGGTTAATAAATAAACATATTTTCCCCAAAAAACTGTTTGTTAACATACACTGCCTGGCCAAAAAAAAGTCACCACCTGGATTTAACTAATCAAATAGGTACGAGCCTCCTATTGGATAATTACTGCATGGGCGATTATGTTTCAGCTGGCAACAAGTTACTTAACCCC
Organism: Kryptolebias marmoratus; assembly: GCF_001649575.2. Lineage (NCBI taxonomy): Eukaryota > Metazoa > Chordata > Actinopteri > Cyprinodontiformes > Rivulidae > Kryptolebias > Kryptolebias marmoratus. The sequence continues at coordinate 1,024,871 of NC_051432.1, forward strand.
AACTGGTGCAATGAATTGCTTCTCATTTCTTAAACAACCATGTTGAAATACACATCCCGTGGTCGTGGAAAAGATGCCACTCTGTTTGAGAAGGGTCAAATCATTGGCATACATCAAGCAGAGAAAATATCTAAGGAGATTGCAGAAACTACTAAAATTGGGTTAAAAACTGTCCAATGCATTATTAAAAACTGAAAGGATAGTGGGTACTCATCATCTTCAAGGGTGAAATGTGGCCAGAAAAAAATCCTGAATGATCGTGATCAGCAATCACTTAAGCGTTTGGTGAAATCCAATTGAAGAAAAACAACAGTAGAACTACAGGCTATGTTTAACAGTGAAAGTAAGAGCATTTCCACATGCACATTGCGAAGGGAACTCAAGGGATTTGGACTGAACAGCTGTGTAGCTTTAAGAAAACCACTAATCAGTGAGGCTAAATGGAAAAAAAGGCTTCAATTTGCTAGGGAGCATAAAGATTGGACTCTGGAGCAATGAAAGAAGGTCATGTGGTCTGATGAGTCCAAATTTACTCTGTTCCAGAGTGATGGCCGCATCAGAGTAAGAAGAAAGGCAGGTGAAGTGTAGCACCCATCATGCCTAGTGCCTACTGTACAAGCCTGTGGGGGCAGTGCTATGATCTGTGGTTGCTGCAGTTGGTCAAGTCTAGGTTCAGGAACAGTATGCGCTCAAAGAATGAGGTCAGCTGACTACCTGAATATAATGAATGACCAGGTTATTCCATCAATGGATATTTTCTTCCCTGATGGCAAGGGCATATTCCAAGATGACAATGCCAAGATTCATCTGGCTCCAATTNACAGTCAAACACACACAGACACACACAGTAAAGATTTAAGAGTCTTAATGTTTTGCATATTAAGCTTAAAAAGCTGGTTAATCTTTCACTTTTTTTTTTTTTTTTTACGTTTTTACACTTTCATCCACAGAACAATGACTCTTGACTGTAATTTGGACACTGGCCAGAATACTGGGACCAAATGAATGTTCAAAGTCTTATTGAAAGACAGTCTGACGTGTGAAAGAGCAGCAAATCAAACCATTAAGTCTTGTTATGCTGAGGTATATTATTACCTCCAGGGTTTGAACTACTAGAACTGGTCTGACGTGAATTCATGTATCTGCTTTTGTTTGTGTTACCTGTAAATGGTGGTGGCAGGTTGGTTCCCAGGGTCATAGGTGACCCTAACATGACCCTGATGGAGCTCCACAGCGATTGGCTCATCATCTCCATTATACAGCAGGATGCCATTGTCCTCTGCCGTTGACACCTGAAACACCAAAACAAAACAAACAAATAAAAGGCATTGAAGGCATTGCCTTTCCTATCAGAGTTTTAAATAAATAAGTCTTATGTTAAAAATTACTAAGTTTAGCCATTTTGGGCAAACCTTAAAAATAATACTGTGCACAATCAGGGGTGGAAATTGGCACTTGCCACTGGCCAAATGCAGGTAAATGTTTGAAGTGGAGTAAATTTGAACAACGCACCAGCCACCGTGGCAGATTTGCAATTTGAACAGAAGAATATGCATTCAATTTCTACTCCTGACCTGTATGGCGTTATTTTTGTGCCACCAAGTTGAGCACGTGCAGTGAGCAAGTTGAGTGTGCAGTGCTGTTCTGACAAGCGCTCAACTCTGACAAACTGCTTGCACTCGGCTCCATGTCTGCTCTCGAAACTTAAGTTGTATGTAAATGAACCATCCACCAGCTAATCACAGACAGGCCTTTTTCATTCAATAAAAGCATGCGGGAAATGGCTAAAAGGCAATTCCACAAAATTTTTCACTACCTTGAGCGTCTTTTATCTGTTCTAGTTTAAAAACTAAAGTACTTAGATGCTTAAAACCTGGACTAGATAATTCTGAACTAATAGCAGAATATATAAATCCAAGTTTGTGATTGGTGAAACCTTTATCTGATTTGTGAAACGTCATGAAATGGCCATATTAGCACTTTTTATGCATCTGGACCACATTATAAACACTCCAGCTCCAAAGCTACAGCATCTACTCTTCAAATCTGGACTAGATTATTCTGCAGTAAAAGAATATTTATCCTAGTGTGTGATTTGTAAAATCTTTTTTTGATTTGGGGAATTTCAAGAATGGTTGGTTTCAGCACTTTTTGAATCATCTAAACAGAAGTTTTTTATTTTACTTAAAAAAAAAGAAATCTGCCAACAGCTGGAAAAAAGAAAAATTGTGTCAGGTAAAAAGATTTCTCCACTAGCCACAGTGGGTAGTGGAGAAAACTTAAATTCCACCCCTGTGCACAATATCTGTTTTGTGAATGGACCTCCACTTCTATCACCATCAAATTTTAGCTCAATACTTGTAAAACTGACAGACTCATAGCCATTTTTGTGGTGGCTCCACAAGTTAATCAGATGTCAATATATTTCCAACGATTGCTTTCTGATAGTTCCATGTGTGTTGGTACTCACCTGTAGTGTGATGTTAGTCTCAGGCCACTTTTTGATGTCTTGAAGCTGAACATAAGAATCTTTATTGACAAAGTTGACGCTGACCAGCTTCTCACACTTCTGACCCTCAAAATCTGGTGAGCACTGACAGACTGCAACTCCCATCTTCTCCTCACAGGGGGCGTCGTTCTGACACTGAGCCAGCTGGCAGGGTGTCTGAGGAGGAGCCACCTCACAAAACTCACCACTGAGGAGAAACCAGGAATATCATAAAATAATTCATGTTAGCTACATTGTCAAACATTCTTTCTAATTAAACATACGGAGGTACACTGATACCCAAATCACCACTGAAATCAATCCAGTGCATATATTTGAAATTTGATGAAAAGCTGAAACTGAGTTGTTAAAGCTAAAAAAGCAGAACACTAGCTAAAGCTAAAAGTAGCAAAAGGCTAACTAACAGAATGGAAGCTAAAAACTAAAAGTAGCACAGGAAAACAAAATAAGGCAAGTATGGTTAAGCAGATTACAAATAGAACAAGGTTTTTTCGAAAAGATTGCAAAACAAATAGTGAGTGCCAACTCAAGATTTACACAATAAAAACTGGTATCTAAATAGGTCATCTAAATAATATATAAGAATTAGAATTAAAAGTTAAAACAAACTACGATGATTTGTTTTAACCCTCCCGTGATCTTCAGGTCAAATTAATCTGAAGTTACAAGGGATTCTCTACCTCTCTTGGTGTCTCTCTCTTTTGAGGGTTTCAGGAGGGTTAATAAATAAACATATTTTCCCCAAAAAACTGTTTGTTAACATACACTGCCTGGCCAAAAAAAAGTCACCACCTGGATTTAACTAATCAAATAGGTACGAGCCTCCTATTGGATAATTACTGCATGGGCGATTATGTTTCAGCTGGCAACAAGTTACTTAACCCCAACTGGTGCAATGAATTGCTTCTCATTTCTTAAACAACCATGTTGAAATACACATCCCGTGGTCGTGGAAAAGATGCCACTCTGTTTGAGAAGGGTCAAATCATTGGCATACATCAAGCAGAGAAAATATCTAAGGAGATTGCAGAAACTACTAAAATTGGGTTAAAAACTGTCCAATGCATTATTAAAAACTGAAAGGATAGTGGGTACTCATCATCTTCAAGGGTGAAATGTGGCCAGAAAAAAATCCTGAATGATCGTGATCAGCAATCACTTAAGCGTTTGGTGAAATCCAATTGAAGAAAAACAACAGTAGAACTACAGGCTATGTTTAACAGTGAAAGTAAGAGCATTTCCACATGCACATTGCGAAGGGAACTCAAGGGATTTGGACTGAACAGCTGTGTAGCTTTAAGAAAACCACTAATCAGTGAGGCTAAATGGAAAAAAAGGCTTCAATTTGCTAGGGAGCATAAAGATTGGACTCTGGAGCAATGAAAGAAGGTCATGTGGTCTGATGAGTCCAAATTTACTCTGTTCCAGAGTGATGGCCGCATCAGAGTAAGAAGAAAGGCAGGTGAAGTGTAGCACCCATCATGCCTAGTGCCTACTGTACAAGCCTGTGGGGGCAGTGCTATGATCTGTGGTTGCTGCAGTTGGTCAAGTCTAGGTTCAGGAACAGTATGCGCTCAAAGAATGAGGTCAGCTGACTACCTGAATATAATGAATGACCAGGTTATTCCATCAATGGATATTTTCTTCCCTGATGGCAAGGGCATATTCCAAGATGACAATGCCAAGATTCATCTGGCTCCAATTGTGAAAGAGTGGTTCAGGGAGCATGAGACATCATTTTCACACATGGCTTGGCCACCACAGAGTCCAGACCTTAACCCCATCGAGAATCTTTGGGATGTGCTGGAGAAGGCTTTGCACAGCAGTCACACTCTACCATCATTAGTGTAAGATCTTGGTGAAAAATTAATTCAACATTAGATGGAAATAAATCTTGTGACATTAAAGAAGCTTATTAAAACAATGCCACAGTGAATGTGTGCCATAATCAAAGCTAAAGGTGGTCCAACAAAATATTAGAGTGTGTTACCTTGTTTTTTTGGTGGCAACATTTTTTTTGGCCAGGCAGTGTATTTGTTTATCGGGCAAGTTTTCAGATTAAAACCATCTCCAGTGGCTCCTTGTGGTCCTAAACTTCCCTGAGTTCCCAGTGGTGCCAGTACCTGAATCCTTGCAGACAGACGCAGCTGTAGCCATCCAGATGGTCGATACACTGAGCTCCGTTCTGACAGCGATGATCCACACATTCATCATAGTCTATGCTGCAGTCTGACCCCACCCAGCCTGGAATACACACACACCTGGAACAAAAACACACACCAGAATCAGAAATACTACTTGACACATGTTTCACAACTTCAGGGAGTCAAAACAGACTTCAGCAAAATTTACCTTTATGGACATGTATCTACAATCTCAGGTGGGATTTCAGACTGTGCTGAGTTTGGCAAGGATGAAGTGAGAAGTGTGTGAATGTGTTTGTGATCACCTGGGGCCTGTAAGACTGCTGATACAGGTGGACTGATGCTGACAGGGGTTTCTACCAGGAAAACAAACATCTTCTTCCTCTTCACAAAACAGACCTGAGAATAAAAGATTTAGTAACAGGGATTATGTAAAAACTGCTACATTGGATGTTTATAAAAATAAGATAAATTTTCCCCTGACTATTTTACAACTATGAAAGACTTTAACATTGGGTCAGGGTGTTGTACCTGTGTAGTTAGGAGGACACAAACAGGTGTAGTTACCAACTCCATCAACACATGTGGCGCCATTGTCACATCCGTGGTCCTCGCAGTCGTCCACATTCACCTCGCAAAAAGTGCCATGGAAACCATAGGCACAGGCACAACTAGAAGCATAAAGAACAGAAAAAATATAAACCAGAACTCACCAAAATTTCGGAAGACATTTGTCAATGTAGCTACTGCCTGAAATTCCAACAACCATCATCTTTCTTCCCTGAAGTCCAACAGGAATTTGAGATTTATTTTTATTTTATTTTACGTGAAATATTTCGAGTTTTTTTTTTTTTTTGAGTTTCTTCTTTGCTGCACAATGTACTTCTACCGAAAGTCCTCGCACACTATTCTTGATCGAACCCCATGTTTTGATTTCTTTTTTGTGTGGGTTTATTTAGAGCAGTGGGAAAAGGTGCAGATCAAAAATTGTGAGGGAAGAATTACAGACAAATGGTAATGGGGGCTTTAATGTTAATGTCTTGTTACAATTACCTAAAGCAGGATTAAACATAGTGAACATATTTCTGAACTGCAATTCAGGACTCAACAGAATCCAAAATTAATCTATTAATTACCTTCACTGTGATGTTATTAATGCTACCTGGATAAAGCAGAAATCACAATAAAACAATTGTAAAAAATAATTCTATGATCTGTTTTCATTCACTAAACTAGAACAAACAGGATCAATATAAACTCCAACATTAACTTGTTTAAAAGTATTTAACACACTAGACCTCCAAAAGGACTTGTGCTGTGACAAAAAGTACAGAAATATTTGCGACAGTATATAAACTTAATGATTCAACAAACTGTAATATAGTGCATGAAAATAAATCACACTGTAATTAAAGGGAAGGGGTGGGGGTGGGGTGGATAGAAGTGCAATTTTGTGCATCTATTTTAACTCAATATACAAAACTATCTGAAAGACACACTTGTCTGCTACAAGTAAAACATAACATCTGAACGAGTTTCAAGATTACAGAAAATCATTTATTTAACAAAAACACCACTCAGAATTGCAATTAAGAAATTAAAAGTTCCATAAATAGTTAACTTTACTAAATGAAAACAAAAGGCCAGAGTTGCCAAAGGTCAACTTTCAACTTTACCAAAATTATCAGCTTGAACATTAGCAGAGACAAGCAGTTTCAATGTGTTTGTGAGCTTCATTTGTAATTTGTTACTTCTAAACTTTGTTTTCTGGATGGAGAGCTTCAGTGTTGGTAATCCAGTCCAGAGTATGGATTTATGTTGATTACTTTGGGTTTTGGCAGCATAATTTGGTTTGTATTTAAAACGTCCATTTTCTCTCTCCTGTTTATTTTTGATGATGCTCTTTCTTGATGCCCAAAGTTGAAAATTTAAAAATTTTTCAAAGCAAGGTTTGCTAATATGAGGCTCAGCATATTTAAGAAGACAAATTTAAACACTGTTTGCTGTTGATAAAGTGACCAAAACATACTTTTCAGTCAATTCATTCTGAAACTGTCAAATTTCCAAATCTCCTTCCTTTTTTTGTGTTTTGAAGCATCTTGAGACTTGTAGGGAGCTTAGCTAATGTGATAGCTGCTTACAGGTGTGCATGTTTACACAGCTGTCTTTGTTGTCATGTTTTACCGAGGATAATCTGTTTGCCAAATACAGCCCTTTACTTGCTTAATATGACGCTCAAGGTACCAAAGTATTTCAGGTATATACTGCAATTTTTTAGCATTATATTCACACAAATCAGTTTGTGATTCTGGTAGCTTTGTGGGAGCCACAGAAATTTTAAAATGCGTCATTAATGGCCTGTGGGCCTCTTGTTGGATAGGCCTGCAATACAGTCTCCATAATGCAAACCTACAATGTGACCCCTATCAACTAAATCAAGTTGATAGTGATGTCTAATGCATCTAAAAGGGATCCTCTCTATCTACTGATCTTCAATCACTGCTTTGACCTATTGTCCAACATTCCAGCAACTGCCTGATAACACTGTCATTCCACTCATCATACCACCACTTATGCTCTTTGGTGCCAGCTCTTCACCTGTTATCTCCTTGTGTATCAAATTATTTACAAATAAAAAAAAAACTTATTTGTGCCCTTTCATTAAATAGAGGAAAAACCCACAATGATCACTGAAATGACTTAAAACGGAAATAAGCAATAAACAGAAAAATACCAAAAATCAGCTGTTGAAAATCAGTAACTGGAGTTACATTATGGTTCTTTCATTAATGAAAGAGTACAAACAAATTTGTCAGTGTTGCATATCCCCATCACTGGTCTGCATGTGGACCAAATTACGTCAAAATAGGAATAATTTTTTGGGTGCTCAACTTTTTTTTTGTCAGTCAGTGTATATTGAGATTTAGTCTTGTACAAATAATACTAATTTAGTTTTGTTTTAGATCTTTTTTCCCCCGTTGACTCCACAAATCTTCTTACCTGAATCCCTCTGTCTGCTCATCACTGAGGCAGCTCCCTCCGTTGGTGCAGGGATTACTGACACAGGCATCAACCGGAGTCTCACAGTGTTTACCCTGTACATGAGGAATACACCAACACACACACAAACAAAACATTTCAAGAAGCATGCACTACAACATCAGGTCAGTTTGGACTGGATTAAAAGCAACAGATGTGAGCTAAAAAAAACAGACAACACAAACACAAAGAACTGGATGAGTGCTTCCTCTAGATCACACCATTCATTTTCCATCTCACACCTTCACACATAGATGCGTACCGTGAAGCCGGACTTGCAGCTACATGTGTACTGTTGTGTGTGGTGGGCTTGGCAGATGCCCTGGTTCTGGCAGGGGGAGGACACACAGGGACTGCATTTGGCCTGAACAGAAGCCTCCACTGGATCTGATCTCACACAAAAACACAATCAGAGGTCCGTTTGAAAGCTAGGACCTTTCAATTCAATACAATACAGGTTGTAGTTCTAGACAATTGTACAAAAAATGTAATAATTAAAGGTCAAGCATTTCTTGAAGGAATGCATGTTGCCAGCCAGCTTTCATGCCAGAATTTCAAACTGAAATCGTTTTATGCTGAGAAGAGACTGTTATTGACGTTTTGGTCAAACCTTTTGAGGAACTTGTGTGCTGCTCTCTCATATAATATTATGAAATTTTGTAAGATGTGTTCACTTAGAATATGTCAAGGGGATGGCTCTTATCTACTACCACACAAAACCTTAGCTCAATATCTGTAAAATGGATTGATTTAAAGTCCTTTTAGTGCTGGGTAATGTGAATTAGCTGTGGGGGGCATCTAAAATTGTGGTGACTCCACCAGTTATTAAGATGTAGAAGTACATCTAAGGCAGTGGTCTCCAATCCTGGTTCTCGAGGGCCACTGTCCTGCATGTTTTACTTGTTTCTCTGCTCCTACACACCTGATTTGAATCAATGGGAGATTAACAGGTTTCTGCAGAACATGAAGAGGTAATTTAACCACTGAATCAGGTGTGTTGGAGCAGGGAAACAAGTAATACATGCAGGATAGTGGCCATCAATGACCAGGATTGGAGACCCCTGATCTAAGGATTAGTTTCTGAGAGTTTCAATAAGATATGTTCATTGGTTCATAAGATATTTTGCTAAAAGACAGATAGAGTTGACACCAACATTTACTGTCAAAAATTTAGGCAAATAATTTTGCACCATGTGCAGTGCTTGGAGTATGTGTTGGGGATGATGCTCAACTACAACCACACCAAACTTTAGCTCTGTATCGCTTAAATTTAAAGGTTACAGCCATTTTTAAGTTTCCTAAGGTCAGTTGGCTGTGGTGGCTATCTTCAATTAGTCTGACTTCAAAATTTAATCAGTAGGAGATATACATAAAGAGATTACTTTCTATGAGTTTTATTAAAATTAGTCCAGTGGCAAAATTTTAAAACCAGATCTTGGGTGATTAGTTAGAGTTTAGACCATGTGTTGGGGACCACTATCAGCTACTACCACATCAATGTTTAGGTCAATGTCTGTAAAATTGACTAAGTTATAGCCATTTTGTGTTTTCAAAAGGTCAGTTGGCTGTGGTGGCCATCTTGAATTCAGTTGACTATAAAAATTGATCTATTGTTGATGTACATCCAATAATTACTTTCTGCAAGTTTGATTAAAGTCTGCCCATTGGCTTATGAGATATTTTGGTAATGATACAGTCAAACAAACACACAGAGACCGAGAAAAACATTCACTCTGCTCCTCTTGATTTCTGTTTCTGACATAACTGGGGTTTTGGCTCGCCTGAGGAGTGCCTGGAGCTGACAGACAGCTCAGTCACTTCACAGCCATGCTGCACAGGGATCCTAAGAACATGTCAGTCACAGAACAAAGAGACTGACAGCTGTGCAATCTACACAAATGGGGGGAAGCATAATATAAACGCTTCCTGTGAGGAGATGTGCGGGTAGGGAGGACAGATGACAGGCCGATCATTTTAAAGTCAGCAAAATCATAAAAAAGAAACAATCTGAGGTATGGCTTCAAAGTATGGGGGGGAGGAAAATCTGGATGAAAATGAGGCAATGAAACAGAAAGCTGTTATTATCATGTGAACCTACAGCTCATCATGATGCTGTGATCTGACAGTAAACAGGATTTCAATCAAACACACAAACACATCAAAAGGTTCTGTGTGTTTCAACTATTCTGATCCAGTTACAACATCCAATTAAATAAAACCAGTTTATGTGAGTAATAATTTGACTTTATGATTTTATTTAATGTTTTGTGAATTTTATTTTAGGCCATCAAAATTGTTCACTAAAGTCTTATTTTACAACCGAAAATGTTTGTTTACACTGTTCTGACAGTGAATAAACACCAATGGTTTGGCTGATCTAACTGTAAAGCTAACAAAAAAAACTGTGTCATCAGTAGAGGGCACTCAAAATGAAATGTGGTGAGGCAAAATTTAAAAAAAAATCAACAGTTTTTTTATTGATTAGGTGATGATGTTTTTGTTCTTATCCGATTCTGTAGTGCAGGTTGGACTCTGCCAGGGCTGTCCCTTGTGTCTGATCCTGTTTGTGGCGTCCATGGATAGTTGTGGAGAAGTGGGTGTCTGGTTTAGGAACCTCAGGGTCTAGTCTCTGCTTTTTGCAGAGGATGTAGCTCTGATAGCGCATTCAAGCCATGACCTTCAGTGTGCACTGGGCTGTTCACTTCTGAGAGTAAAGTGGCTAGGGTGAGAATCAGCTCCTCTAAAACTGGAGTAGCACTACACAACTTTCAGAGTCTTTACAAATTTTGAAAAGACTGGTTTTAGCAGAGTTTTGTATGACATAAAAAATGGGGAATCAGTCTGTTAGTGTGAAGTCCACACTTAACTGCAGGTGATGAAGGCTCACAGACTACATTCATCCATCCATTCATTTGCGTTACCAGATTTTTTCTTTTCAGGTTGTGGGGGACATGGTGCCTATCTCCAGAGATCTCACAGCCTACATGAATTGTTAAACCAACTAAAGCCAACTGGTACAGTAGACGCTGGCGAGACAGGCAGCTGGTGTCTATCTCCATCAGTCACCATGTTAGAGACGGGGTACACCCTGGACAGGTCACAAGTCCATCTCAGAGCAAGCCTAGATTTAGCTACAGAAATTCAAACATGTTTGAGTAACTGCATCTAAGGTGGGGTCAGGTCTGTTCTCCCCATACACTTACAGATTGCTTGTCTTATCCCTCACACACAAACAGATTTTTGTGCCAGCTAGCCAACTAGTGCAGACTTGTGCAGAACTGGGAATCGTGGATAAAAATTGCTCCAGTCTGTTGTGGTGAAGATGGACCTTTAGATTTACTGGTCCGTCTATGTTCCAACCTTCACCTATAGTCAGGGGATATGGATCATGACTGAAAGAACAAGATCCTAGATACAAGCAGCTGAAATGAGCATCCTCTGTAAGGTTGCTGAGGTCAGCCTTAGAGATAAGGTGAGAAACTTCATCATCTAGCTCAAAATAGAGCTGCTGCTCCGCCACAGTAAAAGGAGTGAGCTGAGGTGGTTAGAGCATCTGGACCTGGACACTTCCGTCTAAGAAGAGACCCCAAGGCAGACCCAGAAAGCAGTGAAGTCTGAAAAAAGCTTGAAATGAAAAAACAAAACAAAACACTGAACTATTTTTTTTTTTTAATGAATTTGATGACAAACGGCAAGAGGTTACATTTTGTCAAGCAATTTACTGCAAGAATTTTTGAATATAAATAAAATTACTTCCAGTGTATCATTGTTTAATTGCTGCATGTTTTTAGTCATCTGAGATTTAACACTGTGAGAAACACAAGTGTTATCTACTGCAGTGCACTGGGGCATATGCTTTGAAATAATGCATGTAGGAGGAACAAATAGCTACATATAATCAGTGCCAGGGTATCAAGCAGTCAGAAATGAGTCATGTTTGGGATCATTTATAAACTGTCTCCTCTGAGCCCAGCACAAAGCCCTCACTGCATGTTTGCTGAACCTTCATTTTGTGGTTGGAAAACATCCTGCTTGGCTACTGATCAGAATTCATCAACAAAATGTAATAACTGTTGTTTAAAGACATGACTTTAGACCATGGATCATCTAATGCACTGCATGTGATCTTAAACACCATAAAACAAATCATAAAGCAATGTCAGGTGACTCCTGTCTCCTGCTAAATCTGATTTAGTGCATTTTCAAAAGCTGTTTTCTGTAGATTTCTGTAGCTCAGATCTGTTGGCACTACAGTGTCTCTAGCAGTGAGTGTGTGGGTGTAAGAGCCACCAGCTCCTGATGAAGGCCACACACACTGAAACCCTTTCATTAAATATCAGCTGTATGTAGCACTCAGTGGATGTTTATTCTTATAGATCCTTTACAGAAATCACATGACAGAAGCTTAGATGGCTGAATTAGTCAGTTAAAGCAAATCTTACTGAATAGGCATAATATTATCATAATAAAAAAATGATTTGATTGGTTTGCTGTAAACTTTAAAAAAAATTATATACACAGTACATACCTATTGAATATTTCAGCCAATGACACACAGAAAATAAACATTATTTCAATAAAAGTAATCCAGTGTCCGAAAGAGAGTAAGACCAAGTGTAAACTTGTGTTAAGCCCTGTCCATTTAAATATCTATAATTAAATAGTTTTATGATTGTTTGTGTGTATATATATATATATATATATAGGGGGGTATGGATCCACCTAAATGTATGATTTTCTTTTCTTCATATCAATGTTTTTTGAACATCATCAGTATTGAATGATTTTTTAAAGTGGAAAAAGGTTGGCCATTTTTGTAATTCTACTGTAAGTTTATTTCATAGTTTAATTTCACAAACAGAAGCGTAAAATGTTTTTTATTGCTGTTTGTTGCTTAGACTATTTAAAGTTAAACATTCCTCTGAAATAATAACTCTTCTCTATCAGAAACCACTTTTTGAATGTTTCCTGGCAGCAGGTTGTTTTTCTTTTTTTCATTATTTGTACAGTTTAATATTTGACAAAATCCATAAATTTTAATGTGTGAAAATAAAAATCAAACAGTGTGTTTCAGAAAGCCAACCTAATTAATGATTCTTGCTGCTTCTTTCTGAGAGGCTGTAATGAACCTCTGACGTTCTGACCCACACCTCTACACAGTTACTGAAATACCAAAAAATAAATGATCAATGAAACAGGAGAAGGGATTTCTGATTTTAAAAACAACTTCTGCTCAGTACTGAGATGTTTCCTGATATTTTTAGATCGGACATTTCTTATGTCAGGTTTCCAGCAGAGTTTGTCATTAATTGACACTCCAAGAATTTTATTGTGATGTACTTTTTCTATTTCAACATTATTTATCAATATTTGAAATGTAGTGTTTGTTTTATTATTACCAAATAAGAAAGTTAGTTCCACTTGCATTTAAAGCTAATTTGTTTCTATCAAACTGTCTTCTAAGATTGTTTATTTCTTGACTGATGAATCTCTAAAAGCTGCTGCTAAATGTCTCCCTCACTAAACATATTTGTGCCATCTGCAAATAAAATGAGCATGAAGAGAAGAAATGTTTTACAGATTTCATTTATGTCCAGGATGAATAGTTTGGGTCCCAGTACTGACCCCTGGGGGACACAAGTAAAAACACTCAGGTCTACGATCTCCTGTCTTCCCAGATTGTTGCCTGTTACTCCGATAACTCCTGACCCAGTGCAGTACCTCCTCTTTATTTCCATATCCTTCTAATTTCTGAAGTAGTATTTTATGATTAATTGTGTCAAAAGCCTTTATTTCAATTGCACATTTTTTATGATTACTAGAATATGAGAACTGTTCAATCATTTTTATCAATGCCATCAATGTTGATCAGTTTGATCTAAAGACATACTGACTGTCTGCTAATAGTTTTTGTTTTGAAATGAATTTATCCAATTTGACAACAATGATCAAATTACCATGATCAAATCTTATTCATGATATGTTCAGAGTAAACCATGAAACTAAAAGCTCCCGTTTAATGTGCAGTGTGTAGGTGTGTGTTTTTCATGACAGAGCAGCTTCCCGTCTGCTTACCCAGACACTGGAAGTTGTCAGCAGGCGTGGTGAGCAGCAGCTTGCCCTGCATGCCGCGGGGGCCGGCGCAGCGGGCGATACCAGGCTCCTTATAGCCGCTCTTCACCCAGTCTGACAGCCAGAGCAGACGGCAGTCACAGTACAGAGGGTTGGCTCCAATCGCTCTGCAGAAATAAACAGCGCAAGTGTCAGCTCTACGACAGAGGCACAGGACTGATAAATTCCACTCGAATACAAGTGTATATGTGGTGATATTAAAAGAGACAAAATGATGTAAGTGAATGTTTTTATCCAGTCCCTGTAAAACAAATGTTTGCAAAATCTTTACAATAATGACACGCAACCAAAGAAGAAAAACTGGAAGAAAGAAACAGAAAAAAAGGGGAGGGCAATGGTGGACTAATAGAGGAAGTTGCAGAATATTCAGAGGATTAAAAAGATTAAAAAGAGATTAAAAAGAGTTCTTTTTATGCTTTGATGTATTTCCTGTGCCACATGGTGGCACTCTTACACCCCACTTATTGTACAGTATTACACATGCTGACACAAAGCTGAAAAGCTTGAAAATGTCTTATCTACTGATTCAACAATTAAGATTATCATCTGAAAAAAAAAAGTGGTAACAGATGTGACGCTGTTCAAAAAAAGGACTCATATTTTAATAAAGAGAAGATGTTCACTTCTCCTCTTTAAATTAACATCATCCATAGAAATAAACTAGTGAGAAGAAAAACTCCTGTAAAAAAACCCCGTCACATATCACCATCTAAGTAATGGATTCAGGGAGGCGAATAACAAGAGCACAGCAGTTTTATTAAAAAAATATATTTTAAGTGTTCTTTTTTATATTTTCATAATTTATTGGAACTGAATAAACTTTTGCTTAGACAACAACTCAGTTGATTTTCTTTTATTCTAATCAAAAGCTAATATTGATCACTGTGTTTGAGTCTTCTCAATGTAGTTACAACACCTACATCATTTCTAATTGTGCTAGGGGGTTAGAAGTCGGAATCTATCATACCTGTACATATGTCCAAACACATTAATTAGGTCCAAATAAATGGGAAGAAGTTGATTGTTGTATGAACTACATGCAATTTTAACTTTAAGACTTGGCCACAAGACATTCTGAACTCTGCAACTCTGTATCCCTAAAGATAGTGATGTTCTGAATTCAAAACAAAGAAGACACAGTGTGGCATACACCTATTCATCATGAGACAAAATTAAAAACAACTCCTTCCCATCCTTTTCCTACACTCACTTTTCTTTCTTCTCCTATCTTGCTTGTCTCCATTTATCTTTGACTTTTTTTCTCTGGATTTTCTTCTTCCACACCTACTGTAGATCCTCAGATGGACTCATCTGGGTTATGCTCGACTGAAAATGATAATTCTGTATCTGCATTCAAATACACACAGACACTACTCAGACTTGAAACTATTTATTCCCCAAAAGAATTTATCTTAGTGGAACTGCAAAGATATGAAAATGTACCGCTAGCCAAACACACAAGCACTCCTATTCACTGCACCTTGTATGTACAGCAGATGTGTGTATAATATATGCAGAGACTACTTACAGGTGAGAAAGGGAGGCCACGTCGCTGAAGATTCCCTGCTGCAGCTCAGAGATGTCGTTGCCATGGAGAGAGCTGAAAGAGGTCAGAAAAAGTTACAAGTTACATTCAAACTGAAGACGCACTAATCACAATGAGCCTCACTCAGCTCAAAAACACAGAAACAAACCAACAGTCTCATATTTCTTGAAGGAATGTATCTCAAATGCCACCTTCCGTCCCATAGCTTTAAACTAAAATCATCTTAAGATAAAAAATGATGGCAGTCAAAACTTTGGGAATGACTTTATGCATAGTCTCATGTGATATTGCAAGATTAGTTAGCAGTCAGAGTATGTGCTGTTAATAGACCATCAACTACTAAATAAAGACAAAAAAAGTAAAATTGACAGAGGTTTGTGTTGGCTAAAGTCAATTAGCAATCTTGACTTGGATTAATTCCAAAAGTTAATGGCTTGTAGAAGCAATAAGCTACAAAAAATGACTATTTTAATCAAAAATATGGTACTCAGAGTATGGTTTGGGGATGACTCTCAGCTGATACAACAGAAAGGTTTAGCTCAGTGTAGGCATTTTTTGTGTTTACTAAGGTTAATCAGTTTAGCAACCATCTTGAATTGGGTGACTCCAAAAGTTAATTTGTTGTAAATGTACTTTTAGTTATCACTTTCTGCATTTTTCATTAAAATCTGTCCACTGGTTTATGATATTTTTTACATAACATAACAGACAAACAAACACACACACACAGGAAAAAACTATCATCACCCTTTTGGCTTTGGTTTGGCCGGTCAAACGAATAGGTTGATATTTAGGTGTTCGTTTGTGTGTGTGGATGTGTGTGTGTGTATGCTTACAGCAGTCTCAGAGAATGCAGGCCAGCCAGTGCCAGAGGAGGGATACATCGTAATGAGTTGTAACTGAGAATTCTGCAAAAAAGAAAGACAACACTGCATAAAACACTCAAACTGCTGTAAAATCCTATTTAAAGAATCAGAACCAGGGATAAAGTCATGCAGTAAATAAAGTTTAAACAGCTTTAAGTCTGAGTTTTAGGACGAGATCTAATCCATTAATTTATATTCATCCATTTCTGAAGTTAGCTAGAAACCTCAGTAGAATAACATGTCAATTTACACCATGTAATTTTTTATTTATTCAAAACTAAGCACTAAAATCTGTAAGTGCATTAACTAAAAAAGTGTCTACCATTATAGAGTGGAGCAACATCACATCACTTCCTTCTTTTTTAAAGGGTCACGCCCCCTTTTGGGGGAAAGCAAACAGTATAAACTGGCTGTTGACAAACTGGACATTTTTGCAATGTTGGGCCAAGGTTTTACTTTTTGTTTTCACCCAAAAAGGGAGGGAGTACTGCACACCACACCATTGCTCTATTCAGTTCAACAACTTGCAGAATCATCTTTAGCAGCAATAACTTGAACTGTCTTCTGTTTGACCTATAAGTGTAATCTTGGTCCACTTTTCTTTACAACATTGCTTTAGTTCACTGATGTTTGAGGGCATAAAACAATATATCACTCAGATTGAGGTTTTCAGTGTGACTGCTCCTTTTGACCTTTGGCAGTCATGCCAAACACTTTTGTATGCTCGATATATTTCAGAACATGTCATGTTCTGGGAAGACTGGCAGCTGTTGGGAATGTTTTCCACATGTGAGCCAAAGTTTTGCATTTAGGCAAGCTAAATATTCTGTACTTCTCATCTCTTTTCCAAAGAGAAGAGTCCACATTCTCAAATTGTGCTTCTATAATTAACCAGGAATAAAAGGAGGAAAATAAAGCATTTAAAAAACTCATATCTTTATAACAAGATGAAATCTAAACACTATAATGATACTTTGGGTGTCGTAGCAGAGGTTTCCTTTGAATATGCAAAGTCATTGAACATTTTTTGTTGCTTTTGTCTTCATCTATACAGCAGAACAGCCCTAAGAGCTGTAATGAATCATGGTGTATGAGCAGCAGGTCTGTCCAGAGGCTACATGCTTCAACATCTACTGTCAGCCAATGAAAACATGCATCTTCACATGATCACTGAGAATATATGCAATGACAACATCTGCTGGTCACAATCTCTAATTCAGACAACAAATCCATAAAATATATTAAAACAGCAGTGTGTATGTTTTCCTTTTAATTAAATAAAATTGTCATTTGAACATGAATTGTCAAGACTGAACATGGGGAACCCAATATGCAGACTCATGGCTTAGAAAACTTTAAACTAATTTATTAACAAAAGAAAACGAGAAAGTAAAAAGCTAACATGGCAGCAAAAACAAGATCACAAAAACTTACTAACAGATGGCAGGAGAGACAACAGACGGAATTACATGGCTGAGGGCAGGTGAAAAGTGACACAGGAAACACATGAGAAAACTGAAACAAAACAGAATCGCCAAGACAACCAGGACACCAGAGTGAAAAGAGACACAGAAAACAAAACTACACAAGAACTTAACTGAACACAAAATAAACAAGAAATAGAACAGAATTACAGAAACACAACACAATGAAAATGTGCAAAATGCAAAATAAACTCAAAAATACTCAAATTCATAACAATAAATCTTTTGATGTTCTTTTTTTTAGTTAGAAAAAAAAATCCTGAATAAGGATTTTAAGTTTTACACATTTTTCAAATCATCTTTCATGATTTATTTTAGGGCAGCAAAATAAAAATAAAAATATTTTTATTTTTGATGTTTTATTATTATTATTATTATTATTGATTTTTGTAATATCAAGTAGCCCTAATGTAAATTTTGAATTTAAATGTTTAAACTGACTTGGCCCGTGGGCCCCATTGACATAGATTTGAATACAGAACCTCGTAGATTCAGCTACAGCTTTCAAATCTCAAAACCCGAGTGTCAAAATGGCTGTGCAGATACTCCACCTTTGATTGGGTTGATCTATGTTCTCTCCAGAGCCAATAATACAGACTGAGCATCATGTCATGTGAAAGAACAAACATGTTCTCCTCTGTAAACAGATCAGGCCTATCTGCTCTGAAGCTGATGCTACAGGAGTAGAACTAATGAAACCTCTCTCACTGCAATAGCTTCAAGAAGTCCATGGGTAAACATTACAACCTATCAGTGTGCATGTTTGAGAGTAAAAGTGCAAGAAACTTGTTTGTGGGCTTTTTTCCAACTGAAAGAGCAAAATCTGTAGAAAAGAGAAAATATATCTGCAACAAGGTGGTGGAGTTGATCATTTTTCAGATCAAGGCATCTAATGAAGCGACAGAGAAATAAGATACGTTTCTTGAAGAAGGAGATGTTGATCTTGACAGGTAAGTGGAAACCTTTTTATACAGCTACTGTTTGTTTAAACAATGTTTTAAATGTTACTTTTGAAAAATAAGAAATTAAATGAATTTTCTATCTATCGTCTTTCTTTATGTGTGTGGGGGTGCTTTCTCACTCGCTGTGTGTCAGGGGAAGAAAATTCAATGTTTGTGTTGAGTTGATATATTAAGCACATATGAAGCATTTCTTAGATTTATGCATTACTCACTGTATTTTAATCATGTTGACAGTGAATCTGGATATAGAACATGATTCTTCCAGGTATCACCTTTCATTAGAGCACTCACTGCTGATTGAATGTTGAAGCATTCAGGAGTTACAGCCTGTTCAGGTGTTATCCAAAGTGTTTATTTGGAGACACCAAATGAATATTTCGGATAATGCCTGGGCAGACCATTAGAAAAAAAAATGCCCATAATAGTCATTTTTTGTGGTATTATTATCAAATTTTTACGTCTACTTTTGCTTAAATTTAAAGCCATAAAATCAAATTTACAGGCACTGCCAAGTTGGATTTCTCGAGATGATGTCTGTGCAGGAGTGATGTGGAGCTATACATTCACACACAATCATGGTGATTTTAGACATAAAATTACTAATAAAAACTAAACATATTTTTAAAAATTAATATTTGAACATACAGCTGCAAGGTAAGAATCCCACAAACCAACAAAAATCAACACCTGGAAAAATTATCTGAGGTGTATTTTACTTTTTTCATCATGCTTTTGTCTCATTTGCTTATGTGGATTTAAACTTGCATAGCACTCAGCCTCCAGGTGGCGCTTGTTTTGTTTCAGCTCCAACTTCCACGTTCTGTTCTTGTGTCTAGTTTTAAAATATCTCACTGTGGTTTGTCCCTATAATAATAAAAGTTAAACTAAACTAATCAAGATTTTTGCCAAAAATGATAAAAACTTAATCAGACATCAGGAATGGTTTATAACAAACTACCATTTGTGGAAAGTAGAAAGAAAAATGCCCTAAGATTGTGTGATGTGTGTGTGGGTGGTTGTGCGTGTGTGCATGTGCTTGAGTGTGCGTGTGTCTGCTTGTGTACTCACAGTGTGGTTAGTTGGCTCATGTTTGAGAAGGAGTCATTGGACAGCGATCTGATTTTATTGTTGCTCAGATCTCTGCAGAGACAAGAGTCAGTTCTAATCAATACACATACAAACAAAACGCACTGCAGAAATCCGCTGAGAACATGTAGTACAATACACACATTCACAGAACATAAACAAGAACACACACTGTTCACAGATCCCTTTCCAACTCTCCCTTTTCCCTCTGAAACACAAACTCTCCCTGATCAAATTCTGTTGACACTTGATCTGATCTTATGAATAGGTTTACAGAAAGTTAATGTTAATCTCAATAAAAAGGCTCAGACATTAAGTCAATCTACAGTCTACAGCACCCTCTGCTGGGTAGTTTTAAAAGTATTTTTAAAAACGTCAACAACTCTTGCTGTTATTTATTTATTTTTTTTCAGAGATGGGTCAAGTCACTAATCCATCACTGGGCCACACAGAGACAAACAAGACAGAGATGCTCTCACACCTGGTGACAATTACCAATGTCACCAGGTTACCAAAAAGGAACCAATGAACCTTACAAGCTTGTTTTTGTTTAAATCAACCCAAAGATTCTAAGTTGTACTGAGGTCTGGGGTTTGACTGGTCCATTCCAGCACTTTTAACTGGTTCTCCTTAAACTAGTGGAGTGTTGCTTCAGCAGAGTGTTTTGGTTCATTGCCCTGCTGGAAGGTGAACCTCTGACCCAGTCTCTAATCTCTGGAAGACTCCAACAAGATTTTCCTCTGTATTTTGCTCCATCCATCTTTCCTTCCACTCTGACCAGTTTCCCAGTCTCTGATGAAAACCATACCCACAGCATACCCATCACCATGCTTCACTGTGGGGATGGTGTTCTCAGCCTGATGAGAGGTGGTAGATTTACTTCATGATGATGAACTTGATGGCCTAAAATTTCACTTTATTTTCATATGATCACTGCATCTGCTTCCATATGCTCAGGTAGTCTCTAATATGCTTTTTGGCAACTTCTGAATGATCTGCCTTATTTTTTGTCTAATGAATATTTTTTCCTGCCACTCTTTTATGAAGCCAGCTTTGTGCAATTGTCCTTTTGACATAAGAATTGCAGCCCCATCAGGGTTATCTTTGGTCTCCTGTGTGGAGAGTTCTTTGGTCTTCATGATGTCTCTTGCTTAGTTGTACTACTTACTACTTAGAGGTGTTGATTCTGGGTTCTATGAAAGCGAGTATAAATATATATATATATATATATATATATATATATATATATATATATATATTAACACATATGTACAACATATATATATTGAGATAAATTAACACTTAGATCTCTCACAGGTGGAATTTTTGCCTAAATATTTGGTTTCTGAAGGAAAAGTTTGGGGCTTCAAAGCAAAGGGGCTGAATTAAGTTTTATTTCTTTTGAACAATTTAAAAATGTTTTATTTTCCTATTTAATATCATTTGTCTGGAGTATTTTGTATACATCTAATTTTTATATAATTGAACAGAAACTCTATTTGAGTTCTAGGTTGTAAGGCAGCAAAACAGAAAGAATGCCAAGGGGGTGAATACCTTTGCAGTCCATTGAAGTTGTAAGCAAGATGTTAGATCAAATTTAAATTTGAAATACTAAATAGAAAATGCAATGAAAGTGAATGTTTCTTAAATGTATAAGTTACACACTGACTGGTAGCAGCATTGTATCTTCAGATTTGTTTCCAGGCATCATCTGCAACAATTATTGTTTTTTATGGGGATTTAACCTACAGTCTCATCTGATATGGTTAATGGCCTGCACTTGTATAGCACTTTATCAAGTTCGAGGACTCCAAACCGCTTCACACTACAATCAGTCATTCACCAATTCATCCACACATTCACACACTGATGGTAGTAAGATACATTGTAGCCACAGCTGCCCTGGGGCAGACTGACAAAAGTGAGGCTGCCATACAATCGGTGCCCCCGGGCCCTCTGACCAGAGGGCCCGGGGGCACCTGTAGGCAAAGCAAGTGAAGTCTTGCCCAAGGACACAACAGCTAGAATAGACTGAGCAATGCTCGAAACTGCAACCCACCGTCCCCAAAAAAGCAGTAAAACAAACTGTCATGTGGCTCGTGACTGACAGGATGATTTCACTGTTGTTCAGTTCGGTTGTTTTTATGTTTTCAATCATTGCCCTGTGTCATTTTCTCTAAACCTCCAAAATTATGTAAAAACATGCTCTACTGATGTCAACATTGTTGCATGTTATCATAATTTTTTCATTAATCAAACTGGAGGATTCAGGAAGTGGAAGTGACCTAAAGCGTGAACCGGATGATTTGTCACGCTCTTTAGAGTCTAACTGTGTTAGTGGAGTGAAATCAGATCTTTGATTGGGTGTTTCTTACACAAGCTGCAGGTATTTGAAGGAGGCTAACTCTTTGGGAACACTGGTGAACTGGTTACCATCCAAATACCTGAGGAGAGAAAACACATTTACTGAACATCTGTTCTATTAAGGACGAAGATAAGTCTTTAATTGCCTGACTGAGATGTATCTCTACAAGCTCTTTACATTTTTTATTTGTGCCAACTGAATCAGTTACATTTCTGTTTATGAAAACCTTGATTCAAACAGATTGCCTGTTAAAGCAGAGAAATAATGACAGAAATGGTAAACAAAAAAATAGAACTTTTCAATCAGAGAATAGAAACACTGCTGAAAGATGCATTACTGTTAAAATTGCTACACAACCTATTTCAGCTGCACTGGTTGTATAAAATACATTATTTTACAGTATTGTATTAATATTTCAGTACAGAGTTTCATTCTTTAGTCTGCTGTTCAAGTAAAACAGATTCTCAATGTTGCAAACAAACATATAGCTGCTCTCAGCAGCATAGCTATCCAGTTGGTATGTTTTTGCTTTACCTTCTGAAATCCCTTCACATTTCTTGAATAATTTAAAGATATTTTGCACATTAAGGGGAGAAATACGCACATCCCTTCATTCTTAGTATCATTTTGTTACAAGTTAAACAGTACACATTCGCTGGCAATTTGGAAGTACCCTCTTCATTGATGCTCCTGAAAATTTCAGCCTTTACTGGAGGCTCTTTTTGAAATAAATTCTGATTACAATCACTTGATAAAAACAAGTGTTTCTTAGTTCAAGTCTTGTTAATAGATCTAAACTTGTATTTATTTATTGTCATTGTTGCTCTCTTAAAATCCAAAAAAACATTGTACTATGAGAAATAAATTTATGAGACTAAACAATCTTTTTTTTCTTTCTTAGTCACCTCATTTGCTTGGGTTGTAAAAGTTTTTCTTTGGTTGGGTTTTTAACTCACAGCTCAGTGACGTTGCGTGGCAGTCCTCTGGGTAGAGCCTGCAGGTGTTTGTTGCTGCAGCGGACCACTGTGTCCATACAGTTACACTGAGTGGGACACTGAGGCCCCGGGGCACAGCTGCTGTCATCCAGCACAGTGCCTGAAAGGTCACACACTTTGGTTTGAACATTTTTCATCATTGAATGTTGTTAACTTTATTTCAGCACATTCTGAATGTGGACATCATACCATCCTCGCAGCGAAAATCAGGCACAGCTACGTCCTGCAGAGGAATCTCTCGGAGAAAGGCAGGGCTCTGACAGCGAGGATTTCCAGTCACAATACGGCGGCTCCTCAGCCACGCTCCAAACCAGGACAGGCGGCAGTCACAGTTGAAGGGATTGGCCAAGAGGTTTCTGATCCAATATATATATATATTATAATATGTAAAAATAAACAGAACAAGTGAATGTGTACGTGTGTGTCACTAACAATGTGGACAGGTTGGGCAGCATGTCGAAGGCTCCCGGCAGGATGGTGCTCAGCTGGTTGTCATAGAGGGAGAGCAGCCTGACATTGGTCAGTCCTGTGAAGCTGCCATTATGGATACAACTGATCCTGTTGTTCCTCAGCATCCTACGCACAAACACACACACAAATACACAAACATTACACCAATTCATTAGCAATACATAATAAAGCCCAGCACTAACACGGTACTGGGTAAGTAGAGGTTGCATACCCTGTAATTACAGAGTAATAACTCACTTCATAAAAGCCTGGTCCTTGTAGCTACTGTGTACATACCAGCCGGAACGTACCAGGTGGGTACTCAGTAAGTACGATGTAGATACATACCAGGCTGTATTATGTATTGCTACACACAGATTTTTTTGAAAAATTAGAAGCATCGTACCAATAAAAGAAGCTAATTGGCTGAAATTGCAGCAATTAGCTTCTTTTTAAAATAAAAAAAACAAAACTGTATGAAATGGGCCATTTTAGAAATTTGTTTCTGGTTAAGTGAATAAATGCAAACCTAAAGTGCAACTAACCGAGAGTGTAATTCACATATAATATACAATGGATTTTACAGATTAATATGAAATCTGTGCTGTGAACCTTTGGACTTGAAAACTTTCATCAAAGGAGGGATATCTGCTTGTTTTGTTGAAGAGTCCCCACAAAAATAAAGATAATACATATACACATATATCAGATCTTCTGTAAAATAATCCTACTGATGGCTAAAACTTCTGATACTGTTTGATGCACATAAAAAACTACAGTTGCTAAGGACCGAGTCCCCATGAGCTTCCATCAAAAATGTTAGTCAGTTGACTACAAGTTACATATTCTTCCACTTTTGGTTTACTTGCAAGTTACACTTCAAACTTAAAACTTATTCATAAAATATGATCAAATCCAGTGGAGGCTGGTGGTGATATATGTAGGGTAGGCTAACAGATATATAATAAAACGCAGCAGTTTGGATTCCAACAACGGAAGCATCCAATTTGAAATAAAGAAAACCTGCTATAAATTGACATTGTCCTTTTTCAGTACAAAGACAACCTTAAAACAAACCTACACAAAAAATCAAGCTTACACAGAGCCTCTGCTGGCTGAAAGCAGGCTGCACAATCGATCTGCACATGGATTCTGCTCCTTCCCATTTACTGACCAAAAATCCACCTCATTTATGTTAATTTTGCTCGCCATATTAACTACGTCAGTCTCTACCAAACCACGCCCACATACACTCGCGCTTGAGGCAGGTTATTGTACGCCCACCCTCATTGGCTAAAACCTGAGACCTTGGGCTGACCCTGGGTTGAACTAAATTAGCCCAAATGAGTAGCAAATGGAGGGGCAGGACAAGACGGCTGCCAATCATTCTGTACCATAAAATCACATTCAATGAATGGGGATGATAAAAGTTAGTCCTTTGAAAAGACACTGGGGTTTTCTTGAGACTGTTTGGCACCAGTTTTGTTGTAAATTTCACAAAATGTGATAAAATATTTTTAATTTGTGTTTATTATGCATTTAACATTTTTAATGTAAACACCAGGGAGGGCTTAGCCCTACTAGCCCACTTATACCAGCCGTCCCTGATAAAATTGGATTTTCTTAATGCTTTACAATGAACAAAGAGGGTGGCCACAGACAGGGATGTGCGGTCAGGGGAGGCAGGTGTGGCAGAGCCTCACCTGTTATCATGACAAGAAAAAAGATAAAATGATAACATAAAATGAATATTAATATTTGTCCACTGATCATTATGTATGACTAATTTCGAACATTTTTATAGTCAACATCGCTGAAATTGCATAGTTCCTGTTGAAATACAAGGGTGAAACGCGAGGTGCGGCAGCAACGAGCCAAGCCTCACCTCTGATTGCGCAATCCATCACAAACTGGGTTGATACATGCAATTGGCCCGTGCCTGTTGCCGTATCGCTGCATGTCGCCATTATAATGTTTGCATATACGTTTATATACCCTGATTTTCCACAGTCTGGCTAGTGTCTTTAATCATTTACCTTTAATGTTTGTTAGTGGCATATTTAGTTTTGCTGAGGGGACATAAAACCGTAGTGAAAAGGCAGAGGGCGAGGCAGGGCAGTACTCTGCCGCACTGAAGGGGGGCGTACGTGAGCCAACGGGTGCTTGTTGCTGCTGTCCTTTTACGCAGAGGCAAGTGAGAATCATGTGCACTGCCATGCGTGAGAGAGAGACAGAGGGACAGTGTATGATATTGAGATTGATGAGATATTAAATAACCAGTAGCCAATTAAATAAGCTACCCTTTTGGGTATATATATTGGTAAATCTGACTCTAAAGGAGTCAGTGCCTCACCAACCATGAACCTCACCGCATGTCACTGGCCACAGACATGTTTTGTTGGTAAGTTTACTTTGAAAGGTACTTAAGTGGAAAATGAACAGACGTAAATCAACTTGTTTGTACCCTTTCATTAAAGTAAAAAAAAAAACACCCACAAAGGTCACTGAAAGAACATGAAACTGATAAAAGTAATAAAAAGAAGAAGAAATACTAAAAAACCATCAATGAATATCAGTCATTGCTTTTGAATTTTGTTTTAACAGAATTATTTTAAAAAACAAACTAATAAAACTGGCCTTGATAAAAAAGATGGTACCCCTAAAATAGATTGACACAGGGACATGTTAAACTAAGGTGTGTCCTGTAATTTCATCCCAGATGTCTTCAGTCCTGTAATCAGTCACTCTGCCTGTTTAAAAGGTGAAAAGTAGTCACTGTGCTGTTTAGTATCATGGTGTGTAACACTGAACAGGGAGCACAGAAAGCTGAGGACAGAGCTGCCCCAGGAGCTTATAAAGAAAATTATTGACATGTTAAAGGTAAAGACCATAAGACCATCTCCAAGCAGCTTGATGTTCCTATGACTACAGCTGCACAGATTATTCAGAAGTTTAAGGTGCACAGGACTGGAGACAATCTACCTGGATGTAGATACAGAAGGAAAACCAATGAGAAAAAATTGAAGAGACATAACACAAACGGTAACCAAAGAGCTCAGAACAATGAGATTAGACGTGAACTACAAGGTCAAGGTTTATCAGTGTCAGATCCCACCATCAGCCTGTTTGAGCCTAATGTGGATTAAATGGAAAACAGTGGAGGACACCAAATCATAAAAAAGTGAGTGTTGAATTTGCCAAAATACATATTGAGAATCTACAAAGCTTCAGGGAGAATGTTCTTTGGACAGATAAGACAAAACTGGAGCTTTTAGACAAGTCCCTTCAGCTCTGTTCATAGAGCCAAAAATGAAACATAGAAAGAAAAGAGCCCTGTAGCCACAGTAAAACACAGAGGAGCCTCGGTTCTATTCTGGGCCTGACTTGCTGCATCTGTTCAGGGTTCAATGAAATCTCAAGACTATCAAGACATTTTGGAGCAAAAAGTGCTGTTTGGTTTTAGAGAGCTTGGTCTCAGGCGCAGGTCATGGGTCCTCCAACAGATAATGATCCAAAACACGCAGATAAAAACACCTAAGAATGGCTCAGAACCAAACATGGGACCATTCTGAAGTGACCTTCTGAGCCCTGATCTAAATCCTGTTCAACATCTGTGGAAGGAGCTAAAACATGAAGTCTGGAGAAAGAACCCTTGAAATCTGAGACAGATGGAGCAGTTTGTTCAGGAGGAGTGGGACAAAACATCTGTGGACAGGTGCAGAAGTCTCAGAGAGAGTTAAAAAAATCAACTGATCACAGTGATTGACTCGAAAGGTTGGGCAACAAAATATGTAGTTAAGGGTACCATCTTTTAAGTCACTATCATTTTCATTAGTTTGTTTTTTTTAATAATTCTGTTTAACTAAAACTTAAAAGCAATGTCTGATTTTCATTAGTTGCTTTTTAGTCATTCTTTTTTACATTTGTCAGTTTCAAGTTATTTCAGTGACATTTGTGGGATTTCTTTCTTTAATAAAAGGGGAAAAACATTTTTCTGAGTCTGCATCTTTAAAAATAAAATTTGCTGTTATTAATTCTAAGTATAATGTGTGTACTTAGTCAAACTCACAGCATGCGCAGGCCCTCCATGCCTTTAAATATGCTTCCCCTCACAGACTCCAGGTGGTTGGCTGTGAGGTGAAGCTCCACCACAGAGGAGGCTCCTTCAAATGCACTATCCTCAATCTCTGAGATCTTGTTGTTGCTCAGGTTACTGAAAATAAAAAGCAAAAGACACTCAACTAAATTTCTCTTTCTAATAAATCAGTTTTCAGATTTATGTCAATGAACAGTTCAACTGAGCATGCTAACTTAGGTAACACTAAACTAAACCAGCTCAGTTGAAACAAACTGTCTTGGTGTGAGAGTGTAACCTACATTTTCTTAAGTTGTGACAAGCCCTTGAAAGCTCCAGTGGCCTCCAGCATGGAAAGGTCATTGTTGTTGAGACGCCTGAGACATGAGAATAAAGAAAAACAAAAGCATTACAAACAAAAAATATACTGAAGTGTGAGTTTTGTTCAGCAGCTTTATTCATCTGTGCAACATGGAGCTATCCGAGATATGGAAGTATTTTAAAATAGATCATGAGAGTGGTTCTGATCTACTTGCAATATATGGAAGTTGGGCATTTTTCGAAGTGACCCATTTAATTAAAACATTTAAAATCCTAACTCTTGACCAAGTACATCAATTTCAGCCAGTTAACTCTTTAAATAACACAGGTAAGCCACATACATTAGAAAAAACTCCAAAGAGACAAATTTCCCAGGGACAGCAATAAGACAAAAAGGATTAGAAAACTGAGGACTGGAAATATTGCTCTGGACCAACCCATGGCTATGGTAAAGGAGACAGGAGCAACCTCTCTACATGAAGGGAGTGGAAAACAGGCTCCTGATGTCATGAGAAGGGGGGGCGGAGGCGAACCCAGAACACAGACTCTACTTAAGCAAAGAAACTAATTTATTAACTTAAATGAAAAACCAAAAACAAATGGCTGACGTGGCAGAAAAACAAACTCTAATAAAAATCCAAAATGGCAAGGCAAGACAAGGCAAGGCAAGGCAACAAAGAACCAGGGACAAACAACGAACCGGCAGGGAAGTGGAGAAAATGACCAGGTTTTAAAGCAGAGGATAATGAGGTAAGTGGGCACAGGTGAGTGATAAAGATAGTGGACAGGTGGAGATGGGCATGGCAGATAAACAGAAGCAGACTGAGGGCAAGAAGAGAATGATGACAAGACACAACAATAATATGACAAAACCAGAACACATAACAAAATAAACCAAGAATAAAAACAAAACCCAAATCCTTACACCTGAACCTCTTTGAGGGAACAACACCAAAACACTTGTTCTGATATGTGGATGATCAGTGGGTCAAAATCCAAGCTAAGGAAGTAGAAGCATTCACAAGACACATCATCTCTGTTGACACCCACATCAAGAGAAAGGATGTGAACAACAAGAAGCTGCGTTTGTGGACGGTTTGGTTCACATGGAAAGAGAGGACAGCCTCAACACTGAGGTCTACAGGAAACCAACCCACACAGATCAGTACCTTCTGTTTGACTCTCACCACCTACTGGAATACAAACTTTCTGTCATCAGAACTCTACACAGTTTAGCCAAACAAAGACAAAAGGGAAGAAAAAGGAACAGAGACACATTAAAAAAGGCTCAACACAGGAGAGCCAGCTCATCAGGACAAGACTCAGCTATTCACCTACTAAAAAGAAGATTGTCCAAATGTACCCTGGCTGGTTTACGGTCTTCATTAGTTAACAAAGACCGTAAACCAGCGAAGGTACAAAACATCATTTGGACAAGCTTCCTTTTTGTTAAAACATCTTCACATTTGCAATAAAACTGCTAACTAATGTTAGTGTTTTTTTCTATAAAGTGAAATAAAGACAAATGTATGATCACTGCTGTAGGCAGGTATACAGCTATAACTGAGCAATATTCTACCTCCTAAAATGTGTTTTTTTTCCCTGTCCTTATGTAATAATTGTATGTGTTTGCATGTGTCTCAAATGTCTACTTTTATTATTGATTTATTTTTGTATTGATATTTTTTAAGATTTTTTTTTTTTTTTCATTTAAAAAGCTGGATCTCGAACTAGGTTTGCAAATTAGCCTCAGGCTAGAAGGCACCAAGCAATGAAGGAAATGTTTCAACATGCAACATTAATGTGTGTGTGTGTGCACTATTCTTGATTTAACTCCATTTAAAACAAAAATCATCAATTTAAATTAATAATTAAAATTTAAAATGAATAAAAAAATATCTGCTTGAGTTATGTGTTGACATAAATGTTGATAATGATTGGGTTGAATTGATATGTGACTGTGTTATGTGTGTGTGTATTGTACAGATGCGTATGTTGATGTGTATCTCACAGTTCTTCAGTGTAGGGAGGCAGGTGTTCAGGGAACTTGGTGAGGCGCAGGTTAGAGCAGTCGACCACGTTGGCCTCACAGCGACATTTAGCAGGACACACCGGCTTACTGTTGCACTCGTAGCTTAGATGTCTGTCTTCAGAGCCTGCACACAAGGGATTAAATTCAAATGATAATTACTGAAACTGTAGAATTCATTTTTCTCTTGTAGATGTGAATGTGCTTGGGAAACTAGAGCTACCATAGAAATAAACACACACCTGGGATGTGATACTGCTCCTTGGCTGTCAGGAAAAGCAAGCAGAAGCACAACTGTCAGTAAAAACACATGATGTTTTCAAAAAGTGATCAGTGACACAGCTACCCACATACACACACTCACTCTCAAACACTTAAAACCAGCTCCAGAACACATACAGCAGAAGAAAGGTATGAAATGATCCATGTCTGTGTTTTTCTGTCTCCTGGAAGCAATGTGTCGGCGTGTGTGAAGCTTTCCAGGCCTGGCAGCTGACAAGAGCAGCATGGAGCCGTTTGTGTGGAGATCTGAGCGTCTGCCGTGTTTCACTGGCTTCCTTCTCTGGCTTCACACATAACAGACTCAATGTGGGACAGGAGCTTTTAGTTACATGTAACCAGCCAATATTTGTGCAATTAACTTGCTTGCTTGTTAACCTGTCACTCTCAGACCCAATCGCACACTGTTTTAGACTCTCTCAAACCTTCAGTCCCAAGTAAGGTCACTCTAAATACTGCAGAAAAAGTAAAGAAATATTTTTCTTACTCACAGGTGTTTGAACTTTAATATATTTAAGTTTCATCTGCTCAGTACCTCTACTTCTTGCAGCTTCACTGTTCCAACTGTCTCTCTCTCATCACACATATGGATTCTGACTTGCTTCAATTGATTTTTATTCCTTTTTTCTCCAGAGTAAACTTCTACCTCCCCAGACTCTCTTTCACCCTCTCTCAATAGCTCACGCTGCAACGTTGTTTTGGCAACATCAAGAGTTTGATCAATAATTACAAAACAGAAAAACTGTGACAGCTGTTATACTTTGTTTTATAATTAAAAACAATGTGGATATAGAGAACACCTTCGATAACATAGCAGTATTTGGACTACAGAAAAAAGACGTGCAAGTTACAGAAAAATCTCATTGAAATATTTAAGAATTTGGCAACAACAACAACAACAAAAAAAATTCTAGAAAAAAAAAAGACGAGAATCAATTCTGGGACATTGTTTGAGCTTACCCAAAAGCTAAAGCTTTCCAAGACTCTCAAAAAACAAAAAAAAAAGGAACAGTATTATTACCTTTTACACTGTTTGATACAATTACTGCTTGCTTATGAGTTTTGAAGATAAACACTGGCAGCCTAATAAAATGTGACCATTTTCATCCTATGGAATTCATTTGGATTTGTTACATAGGAGTTTTAAAATAAGTGGTGTGTGTTAGTCATGCCTGCCGACACCTCAGTGGCTTTAGGTTTAGACTTAGATTCTACACATATATAAAAACAAGTTTCAGTGACTGACCGGAGCATCTGAACTTGTTACTCTTGATCTGTGCGATGCGTTTGTTGGCGAGGCGGCGAGGACTGGCACATCGTGCTCCACTCGTCTCTATGGGGTTTGAACGCAGGAAGTCTGACAGCCACTTTACATTACAGTCACAAACAAAGGGGTTCTGGGCCAGGTGGCTGGGGAAAAATTGAATCAGGGGCGGATAAGTCAGGTAAGATAGAATGAAAAGAAACAGAAACGACTTAAAACAGGACTTGTATGTTTATTTTCTCACAGTGTCTGGATGCTGTGCAGAGAGCTGAAGGTGCCTTTAGCCAGACTCTGGATCTTGTTGTCATAGAGTGAAAGGAGGGCCAGGTTCTCCAAGTCTTTAAATACTGTGGCACGGATACAATGGATCTTATTTGCATTCAGCAACCTGCAGGATGTTAGAAGACCAATATTAGTAAGGAGCTACATGACTAACCACTGTCCAAAAGCCCCATTCAGAATTTAATTTTTTTGTGGTTCAGAGACAGTATCACAATCACAAGTACTGGCTTAAAATAAGAATATGAAGTCTGAAAATTAATAGTACAATATTCTGATTAAAAAAATCAATAAAACTAGATAAAGACTACATCATCAAAAGTCTCTTAAAAAGTAGTGTCAACAGATATCCAAAAAAGTTCTTTCATCACAACTTTTGTGTTTCTTCTGCCTGAAGTTTCTGATACATCACTTTTAGTTGACTCAGTAAAAACCCCAAATGTAAAAATTATTGCAAGTTTAACTAGACAATTTTTGAAGAACTTTTAAAGGGTGCCAATGCAGATACTGCCTGAAATCTCTAAATACATCAGCTTTCTTTTCTAAAGCTCACTATTCATTCAGGATTTATTAATCTAACTTGACAAAATGTTTTGATGTAGAAAATGTATAAAACGTGTAAAAAGAACCAAGATCAGAAAAAAAAAGTTAAAGCTGCCACCAGTGGACACCTGTATCAAAGGGGGCAAAGCACTTCCTGGTAGAGGAGACAAAGAGGAAATGGAAAATAAAAGAGTGAAGTGAATGGAATTTTTCTGCCATTTTTACTGTTAGTAGATAGCAAGTTGCTATGATATATTGAACTTCTGCTGGAGTCATTTTGACTCTCATGACAATAATGTTCCATTTTACTGCAAGCCTTAGGGCTACACCCACTGCCTTTGCTTGGCAACCATATTGTGGCAATACAAACTGTTCACACTTCAATAATTAATTTCCTTTTTTATAATTTATTTTAAATTTGCCCTCCAATCCTCATTCATTTTAGAACTTATTTTAAATGAACTTGTAATCAAAAATAGGTTCAAAATGCACTGTTGCTTCCATATAATGTTTTAATTTTTTTTGCATGGAATAGTACATTGTGTTATTCCGCCATGACATTAGTTATTATCATTATTTTTTTAAGGCTTTCTTGCAAATATTTAAGGTAAAAATATTGTAGTGTGTTAGGTCTCTTCTTATTTGTAAATGTTGCAAGCTGTTGGATGGTAATATTTTTTATATTTAAATTAAAAATATGAGCTTATAATTATTTAAAATGTAAAATTAACACACCTAAAATAATAAAAATTGTGGATCCTGACCAAAATTTCACCAGTCAAAATGTTTTTTTCATCATCATTGAGGCTGAATCAACTGGGAGTTCTAGAGGGTATTGCAATTTCAGCAGTTCTAGTGTTAAACTGTGGTTATGTCAAAACTGTTCAAGAAATCAAAATTATAGTTCAGTCATGGAAAGTCCAACTTTCTGTGATCTATTTAAACTTTGAATTATGTTTTTACTGTGAAGTATGTGTGAGCTACAGAGCTCCAAAGAGGACTGGCTTTTCTCACTGACTCACCCAACATCCCATTTTTGTATGCTAACATTTTTTTGGATTTTATTTTTTATTTAGATTTCTTTGACAAATTTTGTCGATGCTGTGCAATGTACTTCAACCAAAAGTCACAGCACACTATTCCTGACCAATCTTCATTTTTGTTTGACTTTTTCTAAATCTGTGGGAGGAGAAACAAATAAAATATTGTGACAGAAACAGAAGAAAAATGAGTAAATACTAAAAAAAGGGTTCTTCAGCGATTATGCTTTGGCACTCTTCTTAATTTTAGTGTTCACCCAATTAAGGCTGGACTCACAACAACTCCAGAGAGACCAGGCCATCAAAAACTCCACTTGGCAGCTCAGTGATCTTATTCCCATACAGAACCCTGCAGACAAGAAAGAGCAAATTCACCCAGGTTGTTTCTGTCATTGTTCAGTTTGTCTTTTTTCTTTCAACTCTGCACACATTTCCACATAAGCATACAGTATATTCAATCACAAGCAATAAAGAAGATTGAACACAGATTCATATCACTGTTCAGACACAAACCATAACCCTCTGCAGTTCAGACGGCTGAGATTGTTTGAGCATGCTGATAATTCATATCAGTTCTTTCACAGTCAGCAGGCACCACATTTCAATTATTGATACAAACAGGCACACAGGCACATACAATGAGAAGATGCAAAATAATGGACAGGAAAAAAAAAAGAAATATGTCAGGACATGTTGATGGAAGCACTCAGTACTCACAGTGAGTTCAGGGCTCGGAGGCCATGGAACGCATCAGGAGCAATTTCAGATATCTGGTTGTTACTCAGGTCTCTGTAACAACAAGAATGAAGGCCAGAAAAGGTTTTACCAAGTTTTTCAACCACTGCTGATGTGAAAATGTGTTTATTCACTTTTAAACATTATTTCACAGCAACTGTGCATCAAGTTTCTTTGCATGAGCTGTATATTCAGGGAGTTTTGTGATCAGCCAGGGGGCCTGGAATACTGATCAGATTTAAAGGAATGATGGATGGTGCTAAATACAAGTACATTCTCAAAGAAAAGCTGTTTCAGTCTTTTAGAAAACTCAGAATAAGACATAGATTTATGTTTTAGCATAAAGCTTTAAAAACACTTAAAAAGTTATTTAGGATTTGTGTTGCAACCCAAAGATAGCAGCAAACTAACAGTTTGAAGGAGCTGGAGTAGTTCTGCTTTAAGGAATAAGGAAATATCCCAGAAATCAGATATATCAGTCTCAAAAAGAAAAAACTGACTTTCTTACTCTACAAGCAACATGCACATCAATACACATACACTGTCAAGAGTCTGTCCTTGCACATATTGCTACTATACAAGCCTAAAGAGAGTGAAAAGAGCTGGACTGCACCAGGGTCTGACATGAACCACACCTACTGGTTAAAGAAACTGACTGCTCTCCATGAATGCCTAACAACACAAAGAAATGAGCTGTAAATAGAAGGGACACACCCAGAGAGGTTGACCTGGACAGTCATGAAGGACCAACAAAAAGGGCTAATCCCGTACAACTACCAGCCAGTAACCTGTCTCTGTACAACATGGAAGTTCTTGTGAGGCATCACGGGGGCTAAGGACAACAGGACACTAAGAGCCTTCATTGAGAACTCAATGGAAATGTGAAAGACAACTCTAGAGGACAATTCAAAGCCAATTGCACAAGTCAGAATCAAGTGTGGCTTATACCAAGGTAAAGCTCTGTCATGATTCTAGCACTACATAGGCCTGAACCCCCTTAGCCAGATCATCACAAAGAGTAAATGGTAAATGGCCTGCACTTGTACAGCACTTCATCTAGTCCAAGGACCACAAAGCACTTCACACTACAATCATTCACACATTCCTACACTGATGGCGGTAAACTACATTGTAGCCACAGCTGCCCTGGGGCGGGCTGACAGAAGTGAGGCTGCCATCACACTGGCACCTACGAACCCTCTGACCACCACCAGTAGGCAAGGCAGATGAAGTGTCTTGCCCAAGGGCACAACAGCTGAGACTAATGGAGTAGGGGCTCGAACCGGCAACCCTCCAGATACAGGACGAACCCTTACGTCCTGAGCTACTGCTGTCCCTAGTTGCTATGGATACCAGTTCCAAAGGGGAACAGTCATCAGTCACCTCCTTGACAAGGATGACATCAAGATGTATGCCAAATATGAGAGACATCGACTCACCAGGATATACAGCAAGAACACTGGAATGTTATTCAGACTGGATAAATGTGGTTGAATGGTATCCAAAACAGACAATGTGATCACAACTGAAAGGGCTGAATTACCTGAATGTAACATTCCAGGACAACTTATACCTTGGAATCTCACAGGCAAATGGAAACAATGATGAGGCCGCAAGGAAGTCAGCCACAACCAAGTACCTACAGAGAGTAAGACAGGTTCTGAAGAGCCAGCAGAATGATAAGAACGAAGTTCAAGTCATCAATGCGGTGCCAGTCATCAGATACCCTGCTGGTATAATAGCCTGGAACCGAAAGGGGAAGATTTAAGGCACTGACATCAAGACATGAAAGCTCCTCACAATCCATGGAGGGTTTCAGTATAAATCCACCACCCTGAGACTGTACACTAGTGCCCCTTTTCCACCAGCTCTAAAGGTCCCGGCTCCACTCTACTCGGCTTGCTTTATACGCGTTTCCACCGGCATTTTTTTCAAGGCCGGTCCCTGCTTTTTCGGTCCCTGCTTTGGAGTAGGGCTAGCGGGCTGGCCTTGCTTTCGTGGGTGACGCAAGCTGAGCTCCTGTTCACTCATTGGTCATGGGTGTGGTCAGATTGAAGCGTAAGAAGAGTGAAGAAAACAACGATAGACAATTTTGGAACGGTAGCGAAGTAATAGGACTATAAACAACAGCGTTAGCTTACGCTGCAACATTTATGCCGTCTATCCCCCAGCTGAAGGCGCTGTAAAGCCTGAAATCTCTGGCGGATAACAGCTGTCCTACTCTGTGCAGCAATCGCGGCATCCAGAGTATTTCTTCCACTGCGCCTCTCTTCCTGAAGTCTCAGAAGAATCCCCATAAGTTTAAAAAACAGCAACAACATTGTCCATAGCTCTTCTGTTGTCTCCACAAATGACGCCAAGTTTCGGTAGCGGACACTCCCCCCTGTGTAAAATCCTACCAGTGGCTAGAAAGGGCTGGACTGAAGGACAGTACAGAGGCACTAATCATGGCAGCACAAGAGCATCATATCAGGCAGGACCCAAGTTGCAGGCTGTGTAAAGATGCCACTGAGACAGTCCAGCACATAATAGCAGGATGTAAGATGCAGGCAGGCAAAGCATACATGGAACACCATAACCAAGTGGCTGGAATAGTGTACAGAAACATCTGCACAGAGTATGGACTGGAAGTCCTACAGTCAAAGTGGGAGACTCCACCTAAGGTGGTGGAGAATGGCAGGGATAAGATCAGTGGCGTCGGATTATTTTCTAGGTGGGGGGGCCACCGGAGTGTTTCGTCACCTTATTAATTTTACATGCATCGAATCATCGTCTAACATCAACAAAAATTGAATAATGAAACGCTTTTTCAGCTATGACTTTTTGTTCCAATATTTTATTATGAATAATGATTATTAGTTAAACCAACCAACAGCTTTATAAATGACCACAATAAAAGTAAACACAGGTAAATAACATGCGCATGGGCAGAGATGGAAGAATCCAACATCTGAGCAACAGGAATATACAAACGCTTGTGCGGCGGAACTAATTAAGAGCATTTGGTATTAAAACAGCATAAACTTTGTCAGACTTGGAACATATAACCAAACATTATATTAGTAAAAAGATTTCTTCCGAGGCTATTTATAAGTATGTCGCTCATTGTAAACTATTTACATCCTAATGACACTAATAACGACTAATGATAACAATAAGTTTCAGAGCTCAGTATTTTCCAAAGTATGCCTCCCTTCGCTGACTCGCGAAGCAGAAGCTGCGGCAGACTTTGCTGAGGTCCATGTTATCAGTCAAGTCTTTGTGTATATGCAGAAACAGAAGGTGATTGAGCCGCTGTTCTGTCATTGTT